>NW_028259192.1:16063106-16366136 GCF_977971745.1 Zootermopsis nevadensis | reverse complement strand
AATGAATAATCAGTAATGTAATTTATTTAATTCATTTTAGATGTATATTATATACTATGTATAACTTGAATTATACACCAACAACTTTGGCGGTACAAAGTTGAAGAGAAATTATATCTGGGGGTACACAAACAAAAAAGGTTGAATACCACTGGTCTAAGGTATCAAGGAAATTTAGTAGCCTGAAATGAGACAATACTACATACATACATATACATCATACTGAGAAACAATGCTAAAAAACCAGATATTCTTAGCACTTCATTGTTGCTAATATTATATATCACCATCACCCTGATCCACAAATATGCTTAAGATAGCAATTATCTGCACTAATAAATTGTAAATATCTGTAGAACTTGATTTAAGATCAATTATTTGGTTGTATTTCCCTTCCAAAAGACTAACTGGTGCTACTGATGATAAAAATCCTGATAGCTTCTTTAAGGTCTTCACAGTCCTGAGTTCAACTTTTTACTTACCTTCTTTTGATTACTGAGATAAAAACGAAACTTCCAAACTAAATCTTGCTCTTCAGTGGCCAGCTGTTTCGTTGGAGGATATGCCACAATGGTATTGAGGATATCACGGACACTTGCATTAGGCTTAGCATCTTTGTCAGAGACACCACTTCGAAGACTTCTTGCAAGTTTGTGATGTTTACTCTCAACAAGATTCTCCTGGCAGTCATACCACAACACAGAAAAAAAACTTGCAATTTATTTGAAAATATGTGTTTTAGTTAATTTAACAGTCAAGGAAATACAGCACTTGTAAAACAAAGTAAACTGTCAGGACTTTCATGAAAGAATGTTAAAACCCCATCAACTGTTATTAACAGATGTGTTTAACCTCAAACAGCCACAATGTGTTATCACACACTACATCAGTTCAACAATTAAGTGGATTGAATTATTGTTTTAACAGAATTTGTCATTTGGATTGACATGTAATGTTGCATAATATACTTTAAAATGCCATGGTGGAAACTACACGGACAATTAACAGCAGTCTGAATCATAAAATATTGGTCAGTACTTAATATCTGGAAAAATATATGAAATAAAACTAATTCACTTTATTCCATATTCACTGTACGGAACATAAAATTAATTTAAGAAGATTTTCTTACACAATGCAATAACGATCCCTGAATAAGTACAACAAGCAATCGAAGCATAGCATTATTCATCACTATTGAAAGAGATGCAGACTTTTCTGATGATGGTAATACATTACTCTCATGAGAAAAGTGTAAATCCTGAAAATTGAGAAAAAAGATTCCACTGCTATCTAGCAGCCAAGATCCTAACTGAAATATTGGAAACAGTTTAACTCCCATCAGCTAACTTGCAGATGGAAGATTTTCTTATGAGGATGACATTCTCTTCCTTTTCACACAAATCAGTCATAACACTTTTACATTGTATTTTCAGAAATGTGTTATTGATTTTATATGGTTTATTACAACTAACGGCAAACAAATTTGAAGGGCAATATTCACTCAAAACATGAGAATGAAATATTTAGAATAAACAGAAAGCAATGTGATCCTTACACAATCAACTAATAATTACCTGTAGTATTTCATGATCGGGAACTCTAACGAGATCAGCTTGACGTCGAAACTGATACGCTTCAATACCATCCTGTTCATAGAATACTATAGAATGCTGCAAGCACAATACATATAAAAATTAATAGTAGTGAAAGTCTATAAATGATTTCAATGCTACTCGTATAACTGCAGAGAAAAGAAAGATATTACATGCACACATGCGTGCATATGTCCAATGGCAGGGTGGTGATAAGATCACTGCCACAGAAGACCAACAACCTGAAATCACAGTGGCCAGTATTCTTCACATTCATCTTCACTTATTTTTAATGGATCCCATGAAGACAAATTCTAAACTTTTCCCTGAAGTATAAAAGAGGTTAAGAAGGCTTCTTTCATGACTCACTGTATGTCCAGGTTGATCAGTTCTGTCCCTCCATTACCGTCTTTAGACGCAGACAGTACAGCTATTAGTACAAAATTGATTTTCACAATTTCTAGTGCTCACAAACTTACTGGTATCCCTTCCAACTCAATTGATGTAAATTCTATCATCAGGTACATGTAGTCTGAATTTCGTTTCTCTTTTTCATTGATCATCTCAATCTCACGGAATGTCAAACGGTCCAACCAATCCACTTTGGCTATGTGGCCATTACGATGTTTCTTTGATAACTGGAAAGAATGACAGTTGTTAACAGTGTTTGTAGAAAAGTACAAAGACTGACGCATGATGTTATCATAGATTCACAACAGTGGAAAAGTAAAAACACATTATGACCAACAAATGACTGAACTGATGATTTCTCAGTGTTATTTCACATGAATAAACTCCCAAGGTCCTTCATATTTGATAATATTAATAAAGAATATAATAAATGCCAGAAATTATAGTTAGAAAAATGGAAAAACATTGAAAACACCTTCCTCAATGTGAATTTTTCATGAAGATACCAAGAAATTGGCACTTGCCATGTATAATACTTATACTCTAGACAGAAGACACTTCACAGCCAACTATTTACACATCATATCTACTTCAAATGAGAGAAAATAACAATTATAATCATGAATCAGCCGTGTATAGTGTTTGCTATTAATTTTATTACTCACTCTGTAATACTTCATTAACATAACACATACCCTGAACTACTGCTACAATCCAAAGGAGCATGTGTCATATTTAAATAACAAGCTTTCCGTATATGACATCTTCTGTGCTCTCACTGCACAAATTCATAAAAAGAGCAAACAAGAATATCATGTATGTTTGCCTGTCTGTCTGTCTGTCTGTCAATCCACGTGCCTCATTTCCAAAACTACTGTATTGAGTTTGATAAAAGTTTAATTTTTGTCTGTATCAAACCAAGTTCAAATACATACACTTAGAAAAGCTTTACTCCAGACTGAAGTAGACCTTTTCTCTCTCATTTAGTCACAATATAGAAACATGACAAAAAATACATGAACATATCACACATCAAGTCATCAATCTCGTATCAGTCTGTCACCTACATATCATTCTCAAATATACATCCACCAGATGGAAACAGTAATCAGACCACAAACCTTGCCAGAATAAAAACCATACCACAGCATTGAAAATTGTAATGTTAAAACACTGCACTGTAGTGAAAAATGTACCTTAGCAAGCCTCTGCATTTGTTCCCTGCCATGATCCCTTGCTTTGCCAGGAGTACTACTAGGAAAACTGCCATCAGCTTCTTGCTTGGGCCACACTCGGAGATCCAACATTCCCTGGGACATAGTTACAATTCTGTCACTTAGATTAGTTAGAAAATACATACACTTTTTTGTTTCTTTTCATTGTTCACACTAATACTTAGTTCACAATGAGAATTCTTTGAACAAACAAGTTTGAATCCCACAGTATTCCATATTCAACTATTATTTTATATCCAAGCACACTTTTACAAAGCATTCTTTTCTCTCCTCATTTTCTAAGTACTTAAAGATCACTCTACTCTATTACATTATTCATTTTATAATTTCTATATATGTTGAAAATATTTCACACACAATAAGTATGGAAATAAATTTCACCTTTAATTGTTCCTTAGTTTGAGTCTATTAATAAATTTTATAAAATTTCATCTAGTGAAATCTTAACTGTTGCTCTTATTTAAATTATGTCCCTGTTTCATGGATCAACTACTGCAAATTTTCCCACTGAAATCCATTTTGCCTTGTTCCCAGAACAGAAACACTTCAATTTTTTCAATTGTTTCAACACACTCCATACCTCCTCACTTTTAACTCTGCCTCTTAATTTCTTTTACTACGCTTCATATCAGTTATGATTTTTACCCCTTCTCTTTCTTAGCAAAAGTGTATATTTCATCTACATAAGTTATAAGTTATACAAAACATACCTTAAAACATATTCTATGACATATTTCTGGTATATCTTTATGCCACACAAGAGTTATGGGGTATTCCAAATTAATTCATTAATTAAATTCTGAATGTAGCCACTTTTACTTTTTCACTTCCCGGATAACTAAAAGTGTCAACTTCTTTTGATATTTCTTGGCCTTAGTTTAGTATGCAAATATTTGGGTTCTCCAAAACCATGGTCTTTTCCACGCTAATTCTTCTTCCTTAGTGTACAACTCTGATGTCACTCAATGTTTAATTTACTTGTGTTAAGGTAGCAATGCATAATGTTCACTAAAATTTTGTAGGCATATCTTCCTGAATCAATAGTATACCCTGTAAGAATCTTTCCAGACAACCTCCCACGTATTATTTACATGATGTGAAGCAATACAATACCTGTCTAAACACACCATGCTTGCCAAATAAGGAAATAGTGGTTCCTCCAACAGGTTGGACTTTAGAAGGACCTACTGCATCACAAATAGTCAGTGCCAACTGAGCATTGCGGGGTAGGTCACTGAACATCACAGGCAGTGTCACCCATTCATTCCAACTGCATTTAGAGACACAAAACATTGGTTCAGTAAACCTTGTAAGGATAACTAAATTTAATCTCACAGTAGTTCCTGTGAAGTGACACAGGGTGCAGACACTTTGTGGTACATCCCTCAATGTGAAGCTGATAGGCTACTGCCAGATATCAGGTTGCAAAGAACAATGTCTGGATACAGCACCAGATGAAAATGGTAAAAGATTACTAACTTTCCATCTTCCATGCTATAAGTAATCTGATAGCAGTTCCTACCACGTCTGTAATCTTTACCATTTAAACAGAGCTACACCCAACACAGAGCCTGGTCTAAACATAATCAAAGGGAACCTTCTAACACCAAACACACTTTGTCTTTTACTATTTCATTACATAGTTATCACACACATTCCAATTATTACAGAACGCAACTACCAATTCTGTAAACACTTCTGGTTTTCTCATACTTGGCCTGTTAAGTTACACATGCCAAGAGATATCAACCGACATACCTACGTTCTGCCTGAAAGAATTACAGTGTTTGGGGCGTCTGTCATAACAGCATTATAAATAACCAATATTAAATCTAAAACCTAACATACAACTTGTTTCCAAGTAGTGAACAAAACGGAAACCACAAACTGTACTACAGAAAATCACTGCACATTTTTTAACTTCACATGGCCAGCTTACCTCTCCTAACAGAGATATGACTAAGAACAGTATTCCACCTGTCTAGAAATCTAAAACATGTTATACCCACCAAGCATCCTTAAACATTCAAAATTCTCTACATCAATGACAGATGTTACATTAATAACTGCAAAGAAATCTTGCACTTACTTCCATCTTGTAGTGAAAGCCTTATAAGAAGTGGAAACTGGAAGGGCCAGAGGCCGGCCATCAGAGAACACTTGACAGACCACCATCAAATCTGCAAACTCATCCTGGTATAGCCCAGAAAATTTGAGCATGGGATTAGAAAGAAGCTTGCCATAATCTGGTTTCTGCTGCTTTCCTTCTAGCGTTCCTCTGTGGAAGTAAAATGAGTGTGAATACATCTTGTCAAACTTATACTTCTTCAGAAAATATAATATTGTGTGTAAATAAACAAAATATATACACTGTTTAAAAGCTATTAGCATAACAGACATCCATCTGCTAACTGAGCAGATGACAAAACCACTGCAGAAGCAAGCCATATGCAATTCATCACAATGTCTTAGATATACCTTAAATATTTATTACTTTATTTTTTAATTTTGTTCAAAAATAAGTGCATTTTCCCTTGTTATTTTACCCCAGATGAGTAACAGTGCTCAAATTCTTGTTTCACCTTCACAGATAATTTCCTGTTCATTATTAATGTTGCTTTCATTACCTTCATTTTCTTCAAAATTCTTCAGGATTCTAACTTGAATTTCTACATAATTGCTTTCTAACATTCAATTTCTGTATAAAAAAATATAATTTCTGTGCTTTATTGCTTAAGTAATTTCGTAACTTTACAATTACTAAATGTGAACTGCATCACAATTTGCCCCCACCAATCAAGTCGCATCTTATTGCTTTCCTCTACCAAATAAAGTACGATATGAAAGAGTACCATTCATCAAAATAATTTACTTTTAATGTACTAATCTCACCCCATAAGAAATACTACTGATGTAAAGAAAAAAGTGTGATATTGGAAGCAAAATATTCAACTTCATGCTTCAGAGATGCCTGCTGCCTCCATCATCAGGGCGATGGTACCTACGAAACGTTAATAAATTTCTACCAGATTACACGGAGAACATTCCAGATCTTCATTCTCGACGCCGTGAAAACCTGAAATCTTACGAAATTATGTAGCATTTCAAAACAGAGCGTCAGGCCAGAACGAAATTATATGCACCTCGAAAACGAAGAAACATCGGTTACAAAACATATTTAAATTAAAGCAATGGTTAAGTGCCCTTACATTTTAATCTGTATTCTTGTCTCCAGAGAAGAGCTATAAACATAACAAAACTTGTCACCTATCTCATCCATATTAAATATCGCTCACACTCATACACATACACTACGACATCACGAATGATCTGAAGACAACTTCATAACTACAATACTAACTATACTATGTTGACATACGTCGCACAGTGAAGTTCTTGGCGACTGGCGACATCTCTTTTTGCATAGCGTGTACTTCAAACTCTTTTTCAAGTAATTCTTGTGCAATGCGGATAGATGTCGAGTATATATATATATATATATATATATATATATATGTTCCCCTCACTTCAGCTGAAGAATGTGCCCCTTTTGAATTATATCCTGGCATTTGACTTACAATTGAGGAAGAGCACGGAAAACCTCAGACAGGGTAACCGTAGCAGAGCAGTTAGATCACTCGATGCGCCGACTTGACCGTCTTTTCAGGGACAGAATCGGGTGGCCTGCTGAATATCAGCCCCCCTTTTATTGCCCATGGGGCGGCTTCAGTCAGCCCTTGGTCGGCACGATTGCCTTCCAAGTAGCCGAATTAGGGGTTCCCCACATATCAGCTAACTTTGAGTCGAAGCTTGAGAGCTCTGACGTTGTCGGCGAAGAATGTAATCCCAAAATCCTTGTCAATTTGCCTGTTAATAACGTACCGAGGCGCGCTAGTCGCATTGCGAAGACACCTGGATTATAACACTTTCAGCTTTCGCACATGGCTGTAGGCAGCTGATCTCCAGATCGGGCATACGTAGTCCATTATAGGTCGGTTGAGCTGCTTGAAGTGCAGCCACACCGTTTCTTACGGACAGGCCGCTTCTCCTGTTAAGTAGAGGGCCAAGCACTCCTAATCGTTGATCTGTCTTCACTCCCACCTGGCAGACGTACGCCGAACGGGTAAGAAAGGTGTCAAGGGTCACCCCAAGATACCGCGTCTCGCGGCCTTAACAAAGAAGACTGATGGGTCTGTGGGAAGAAGCAGCATGTGGTCCTTCCCCAGATTTAATGGATACCATGCGAGCGTGTTTCCATTCTGGCGGAAGGTACTGCCTGCGGAGGATTGAGTTTCACACTTTCGTGAGAAAGGTTGTCGCGGCTTAGGTAGATGTCTCAAAACCCTGTTCGGGTTTGGATCCTTGGTAACCTGAAGTCCCTTGATGTCCTAAGGAACCTCCTAGGGACTTCTTAATTTCGGTGCACTTGCAGGGGCATAGTCGTTCGCGCGCTACGCCTCGTTAACCATGTCAGTAACTGAAATGGTCCAGCAGCGAAGAGAAGCTTGTAGATGTCGGGGCCAAAGAATAATTTCTCTGGTCTGCATCCACTAGAATCGAGAACTGCAAAGCCCATTGAAAATTACCGAACGTGTTATTGTCGCCCCCCCCCCCCCACTGCCGACATGGCAACGTTGTTTGACGTATAGTCTAATGGGTAGGATTCCAATAACGGAATGGCGCAAATACCGGTAACGTTGTGTGAGTGAACAATTTGGAAGTGGTGCTCCATGATGGGAAGTGAATTAATTAATTTTGTAGAAGCTCTAAACGGCTGCATTTCTGGAAGTTATCTGATTAAAGACAGCGAGGCTAAAAGAAATGTCACTAATATTAGAGGATATTTTGAAGTTGAGCGAACGAGGACGGATTTGGGTGAGTGTGAACGGATTGAATTTGTGTGAAACTTACCATAGTTAAATGCCAGAAAATCAGTAGCAGAGTTGTGTTCAGATATGACCTATTTAATTTTGTTTCTGATTTATGCAGTCACAGTGGTCGCGCGGTTTAAGGCGTAGTACTTGATCGCCCGAACACGGATCGTGGGTTTTAATCACACCCGAGGCACCTTGTCTTTGTGTCTTATTGCCACCCTCTGTAGGTAGAGGTCCTGCGACGGCCCCATCGTGCAAGGGGTAAAACCAATTGTAAAAGCTCATACAGCTATAACGCGTATGCACGCACAACTTTTTTTAATGATGCATAATTTAAAGTACTATCCTACAATTTGCATGTAGAAGCTGAGGAAAACCAATGAAAAACCACAGAAAGGGCAGCCAATATTTGAATCCAGGACCTCTCAAATCTGAAGCAGGCATGCTAACCAGTTGACATCAACACAGTATGATCATTGTCATAATTTGTTCATTGCTGATTAACAGCATGACTAAAGGGAAAGAATTTTTCCCTTTGCCAGTACATCCAGACCAGCTCCGGGCCTCTCCCAGGTCCCTGCTGAATGAGTAACAAGAGATCTTTCTCTGCGGTAGGGCAACCTGAGAGTAACACTGACAATTTAGCTCTGTTATGTGCTAATGTTAAGAATGTGCAGACCCGTGCCTCCACTCCACTAAACATCATCATGTCATAGCGCAATGAATTAGTTTTCCATTACCTGGTCATATTTTCACATTTCAATGTTTTGTTTCTTCATCTGCCATAACTATACTGGGACATTAGGAAAGACCCGTTCTTCAAGTGCCTGAGCACTGCGGGTCCCAACTTTTTGTTGGCTTGATCTATGGATATTCGGTAGGACTCCTTGGACGAGGGATTGGCCCGTCACAAGGCCTCTACCTGTACACAGGACAGCACAACACGGAAAAACGCGGACAAACATCCATGGCTTGAGTGGGATTCGAACCCACGGTCCCAGTGACCAAACGGCACAAGGCCCATGCCTCAGACCGCGCAGCCACTGTGGACACACCATAACTATAGGGAAACTATAATTTTAAAAGGTTGCATTTATCATTGTTATTTTAAAAAATGCTTCTGATTTTGTGGTCTGTTGGTTGTGTATTATTTTAACTGTTCTTCAGTAGTGAGCTCTTAAGAAAATTACAAAAATTTGCTTAAACTCATCAGTGTAATTCTTTTTCAGATGGAGCATTTGCAACTTTGTTTGACAAGAAGACAGGAATTCTACCATTTATTCAGAGAGCAATGAAACAAGATTCCTTCGTTTTTTCCATCAAGGAATCATTTCTATTGCTCAAAGAGTTAATTGATTTCTTCAAAGAAAGAATGTCATGCCATGTTCTCCGAATTAAGGTACAACAGTTACACTTCATTGTGTATGCTGTTACTTTATCAAAATAATGACTTGAATAACCAAATTGTTAAGGATGTGTGAGAGGTTGTGACTCACCATTTGTCTTCATACATATTTTTGACATATGTCACACAGTTCAGTTCATAAACTTCACTGAATAAAAGTTATATTACAAATAATAATTACAGTTTGCCCAAGTTACAATCTCTTCACTGTCATCTGTATGCATAAGGAGCGTTTCCTTCATATTAATTTGTGTTTTGATTACTTGCCTGCTTTTATAGTTTTCCTTAAACACATACCTATCTTCTTACACTGATAATGTGACTTTTGATAATATTTGTTTTTGTTTCTTCTGATTATTTTATACTGTGTTCTAGTTCTGATAATGTGTACTTATAAATTATCAATTCATGCCTGTATTCATAATCTCGTAAATTATTACGAGTCGCAGCTCTGAATAAGAAGTGTCAGGATGACTGTGAATGAAGTGGGAAGAAACATTCATAGCCTGTTTTAAAATACTATTGTGGTATTTCTGTAATAGGATTGAGAGAAACCACAAAACTTTCAGTCAGAGTAGCTGTCTCCTAGCCCAGGGACTTCTTCAGTGTTGTTAGGCAGGAGTGCTATCTAATTATAAAACCATGTATGATTAGATGCTTGTTAAGCTAATAGTCCTTTCGTGTGCTTTATTATGATAGGATTTATGCAAGACTTGCATATTACTGGATAAAAAAGCAGAAGAAAAAGATAAAGCATTTGATGTGTTGCAATCTATCCTGGAAAATGGACCATGGAGTGATGATCTAAATGTAAATGAACTCTTCGACAAGCTGATTGACCCATTCAAGAATAACAAAAGCAATGTAATGCCAGCTAAAGGTAGTTACTTAATGACACTGAAACAAACTATTAGTTTGGTAAATGTCTCTAGAAACAAGTGGTTAACACTTTTTTTTTAAAAAAAAACCCAACCAGGCATGACCTAGACACAGTTAATTTTCACAGCTTGTCATTCTGGGCACTTTAGGTCAAGGAGAGTACTTTGAGTGTGGCTGTGTTAGGGTCAAGTCTTGGAATTTTTTGACTTTAGCATATAATTAGGCCAACTATACAATTTTTGCATGGTAGCAAGTTGAACACAAAATTTTATGATAGAATGTTGTTTGTGGTAGTTCCTGTAGGAAACAACAAAATATTACACTGGTGACTTACCTGGGAGTGAATGATGTATATTAAGAAAAACTTACAAAGTATTAAATTTGCAGAAGTGGTATTCCTCCAGTTGATAAAACGATGCATGATGCAGGCAGAATTTCAAACAATGTTATATCAGACACAGGCATATCTACATATTCTGAAAAAGAGTACAAAGAAATAATAATTGTTGGTCACAGCCTGTTGACAAGACGCAAGACTACAAATTGCAGATCGTTAAAGTATACATATATGAATGAGTGGGAACACTGTGGAAGTGTGAAGTCACGGGTGATGAAAATGTGAAATTCTAATATGTTGTGTTTACTTTCCAAAACTTTTTACATGCTTTTTCCAATCATAGTGTTTCCTGACTACTCTGGATTATTAAGTGCTAAGAAGTAACTCCACCTAACAGGTAAAATAAAATTTATACAAGCAATTACAATACTCTGAAATTAATTCTTTCAGTCATACAGAAACATCTTCATATACTGGGTGTAATTGTACGTAGATATCCAGAATGCTTAAAACGAGAGGAAACAAGTCTTCTGCTCAGAATATATCTGAGTCAACTGGAAATGCAGGTAAGTTTACATTACATGTTTGATTTCAGACAACCAACATAAAGTGGAAATGTGTTTAGAAGAGGACGTTTTATTTATATTTGTACAGGGTACCTGTCTTAGTCTGACCTCTCCTCCTAGGGAGGCCCTACCAGTAGCTACGCTACCGCCACTGAGGTACTCAAGCCCCACTACCACGACAAGGTGCAGGTACCATTAAGGGGCCTTGGTTAACATAATTATCTTGGGGATCTGTGGCCACACAATACAGCACTGATACCACAGGCACCGTTTGCAAAGATTATATTCTGTCAAACATACCAGAATTGTTATGTTGTGCATGCATTTTCTAGCTTGTTTTACCACATGAAGTTTACAGAATCTATTACAATAATGAAAAATACAATTTAATGTGTGTCATATATATATATATATATATATATATATATATATATATATATTTTTCTTCTTTGAGTGCCATGTATGTGTGTATGTATGAACTGATCATTCTAGTGTTTGTATTTATTTACTTTTTTGACCTGTACACATATATTATGATTATGAACTTCATAGTTTAAAAATTTACAACTTTTCACATGAAGATGGACACAATATTATTTTTTAATGTGTTTCTAATAGTTTTGATTAAATGTATCATAAGTTACTGTACAGATTTCCTGTTCTCTCTCTATCTCAAAAAAAAAGGAGGGAGAGAGAGAGGATGTGATGAGGTTTATACATTGTATCTTTCGAAGTATACATTTATATTAATACATACCCACACACTTATTTCCAAGTAGCTCTGATAGAGTGCATATTTTTAGTTTCATACATTTCTTTTTGTAATTACAGACACGTCTTGCAAGTGCTGTCAAATATCAAATAATTGCAGGATGTTTAAGTGGGCTAACAGAATTCTTGTATGTATTCCCATTAAATCCTGAGGAAAAGGAGGGTAAGAAGATCTATGATTGCATGACTGCAGTGGCTCAGAAACATGGGGAAATGAGAGTTGCACCAAGGGGTATGTAAATGTATAATAATACTGGTACAAGGAGTAATACAGGGTTTGGAATTTGTTTGTGTGTATTTGTTCTTGTTGAACTGTCACATGCTTAGTGTAGTGTAAGCACCACCTCCTTTTCTGTAATTCGCTGTTTTTTTTACAAAATCCAGGTTTTATAAAAACATGTGAAAGAAAGTCTTGTGTGATTTATATATGTTACAGCTGCCTTGGGATTGATTCAAGCACATGGATGGCAGCTGGCCAAATTTTTATATGATAAGTACAAATTTTGGCATGAATTTCTTCAGACATGGGTGCAGTCAGCTGGAGAAGATCACAAAGCTGGTGTTGGAGCTCTTGATATGTTCTACAATCAAATAGCCTTAATTCTTAAGGACAACAAATCAGAAACAGGGCGAAGTGTATTTTTGGTTAGTACCTTTGTAGAATCTCTTCATAATGAAATTCAGAGACTCATGTTTTGAACTTTGTTGTAGTAGCTAAAAAATATCCGACTTTTCAAATTAATTTAATTTTTAGTCAGATACTTCTCTGACACAATCTTCGAGACTGCTGAAAAAAGTATACCAATGTTGTACACCAGATCTTGGTATAGGTGTATCACTGTAAGACAATCCTTTGTACATACTGGGAACGACCCGTTCTTCAAGTGCCTGAGCACTGCGGGTCCCAACTTTTCGTTGGCTTGATCTATGGACATTCGGTAGGATTCCTCGGATGAGGGATCGACCCGTCACAAGGCATCTACCTGTACACAGGACAGCACAACACAGAAAAATGCAGACAAACATCCATGGCTTGAGTGGGATTTGAACCCACGGTCCTTGTGACCGAGTGGCACAAGGCCCACGCCTCAGACCGCGCGGCCACTGTGGACCCCTCCTTTGTACATAGAAGCTGAAAATGCATTGTGCTCATTAGTTAGACACTACAGCTCTGTTCATGAAGCTGAAGGCCATGCTCACACTCATAGCAGTTTATCTATATGACCATGTCCCCTGGTATACAGAGTGATGTAATATTACTAAGCGCACACAAAATCATGTTATGTTAATATTGAAGGCCAATCTGATTAGGGGAGATTAATTTTAAGTGGATGCACTTTTAAATATAATTTATGTATGTTCATTTGCATGACACTGTAGTTATTAGTTGTGATACCATGAGAACCTCATATCACAGATTTTTGCATTCCCTTAATATCCTTTTCTTTAATTTCAGTACTTCATTTCTTCCTTCAAGGAGATGTTAAACAGGGGTACATCATCCTATGACATAAAGCTTGCCATAAAAGCTTTTGGCCTATTTGCTGCTCCTTGTCATATTTTTATGGAATTACAGGATGTAGTACAAATGTTCACTGTGGTAATGCAACGTGCAGAACAAATATACTTCAAGTAAGTGCTCTGTGTCTTGTAAAAGCTGTGTTTATTTAACATGTGTGGCCCTAAATAAGGAACTTCTGCTGTGTTTTGGGAAAAGAGACAGCTTTACATTGAAGTGTGTAGTATATTAGAGTCAATACACAGAGGATATATCTGTAAAACAGAAGTCTATAGTAATGGAGTCATTTCCCAAAATAATTTATTTTAAAAATCTTTGTATCCAATATCTTTGTCATTTTTTCTTGACTGCAGGTACTGTAATTATTATTTAAATTGTGTCTACATGTGGAAATTTCTTGACTTACTGACTGCTTGTTTCTGAGTGTTATGTCTTATTCCAGGGAAGAGGATGTAAGTAATATGGATCTCCAGAATCTCCCACATTACATTGAATCTTTGTCGAGTATAATAATGCAGCTGATGAATGTGACAAATGAACGGTTGGTAGCTTTGCAGTACCTCACTGTGCTGCTCATTGAGAACTTCCCCAAGTTGCCCAAACCTTTTCACTGGCTTGCCATTCGTGCCATTATTGTTACGCTGTGCAATCTTGCAGAATGTGGTGGCACTTATCTCGATGACTTCCTTTCAAATATGGGTAAGTAGATACTTGTTATTCTCACTTCCATTTCAGGAGGCAGGAAAGGTAAATTTTGTACTTTACAAATATCAAGCCACATAGTGGATGCTGTCCTAATTATCCAGAAAGCAGGCGTTGTAAGCAGACCACTCAGAAAGACACTACTGGAGGTGTTTCTGGATGGCCAGAGCATTGTTCACCACAATTTTATTCTGGAAATTCATATTACATCAACAAGACTATATACAGAGGCATGCTGTGCTGTCTATGAGAATTATTCCACCATAAATGCTCCCATCTTTGGGGATTTGGAAATTAATTGCTACACTGTGCCAGCTCATTGGTCTCTTTTGGTACAGGAGTATCTGGTGACGAATGGTACTTCTGTGCCTGCACAGCATCACTTTCCTCAGATCTAGGTCCTACGGATAACTGCCAAGCCCCAAAAATTACAAGTCCTCATGTAGGGACACAGGCTTCACTTGGCAGAAATGTTGGAAGAAGCCATGATGGTAGCAATTAAGGAGGTCACAGGAAGCAGCCTGAAGGAGTGTTCCAATAGTGATATGGCCACTTACAGAAATGCATGACAGTTGAAAGGAACTACTTTAATGGCAGAGTCAAGCTAATGAACTGATTCTATCATGTATATATATATATATATATATATGTGTGTGTGTGTGTATGTGTGTATATATATATATATATATACACACACACACAACCTGTGATGAAATCTTCATGTTTGAAACCACATGTTGAACACAGCATGAACTTCCAGAGTTGCGACACCATACTTTTGTTAACAGCTGTGTAGGTGTCTGTTTTGAACAGAACACTTACTTGAATCTGTAAACTTTATAGTCACTTTGTGCATGGATGTGTTATTAATTTAATGTTTGTGGAGACACCTGTACAGGTCAAACCATATTTATTCATATAAACACCATATTTTAATTTTATGCATTAATTAAATTGATTTTTTTATAGTATATCAAGGAGTGATCCGTTCGTGTAAACACCAAATTACTATTGATGTGGAACTTCAAAAGGGCCAATTCCAGAGAAATCCCATTACATACAGAGACTATATACCACTATGGATGGCATTACTGAGTGTTCAAAAATTTCAAGGAAAAAGTAAGTTGAAACATGTTTTCTAAGCAAAATGAATGTTACAGATTGTTATATTTTTTGAAAAGTCTGATAAAAAGAAACTTTTCATTTTCTTCAATTTTTGTCATGTGATAATGTTAGGAAGTACAAAATAGAGGATAATGTCCACAGAATTGGTCCAGAATTTAAATTGATATCACTTTTCCAGAATTTTACATTTGTTTTGGTACCAGTTTTGTAATCGTTTTTATGTGTACTTAAAATTCAGACATCGATTCCATCTGAAAGCTCTTAAAATTAATGGAATTACTCACTGAATCAAGAAACCAACATATGAGAAATATTGTATGTGGGTTATAAAGCACCTTCTGAATAATATAATTTCTGTGGAATTATATCTGGTATAGCAAAGTTTGGAATTGTTGGTTAGAAACATTTAGCCATCAAGGAATATGTACATATTGGTATATAAATAAAAAAGTATAATGAAGAATTATTAATTTTGAAAATTCATTCTGGCAGTCGAATTAGGATTGAACTGAAATTGTGCAGAGGCAGCAGGCTTGCCACCTACTACTCTAAAGCCTTAAAAGAGGCTAACATATGACAAGTTTACTTGATCAACTGTCCGCGGAACAGGCTTTAGCCTAATCCGTGAAGTGAAGAAGAAAATTAATTTTTGATTGCTTAGAATAAGTTATTAATGTTAACAGGAAGTATAATAACGCAGTTTTCTAGTATAAAATGTTTTTGCTCTGCCATGAAATGCACTTTATTTTTGTGTCTGGAACAGGTACTTCACTGGCACAGACACAGTTGATAGTTATCAAAGTGTATGATGAGCTTATTAGGACTGTCCTTGCATTGCTGAAGAAGTTGGACCTAAGCATATATTTTTTGAAAAGTCTGATAAAAAGAAACTTTTCATTTTCTTCAATTTTTGTCATGTGATAATGTTAGGAAGTACAAAATAGAGGATAATGTCCACAGAATTGGTCCAGAATTTAAATTGATATCACTTTTCCAGAATTTTACATTTGTTTTGGTACCAGTTTTGTAATCGTTTTTATGTGTACTTAAAATTCAGACATCGATTCCATCTGAAAGCTCTTAAAATTAATGGAATTACTCACTGAATCAAGAAACCAACATATGAGAAATATTGTATGTGGGTTATAAAGCACCTTCTGAATAATATAATTTCTGTGGAATTATATCTGGTATAGCAAAGTTTGGAATTGTTGGTTAGAAACATTTAGCCATCAAGGAATATGTACATATTGGTATATAAATAAAAAAGTATAATGAAGAATTATTAATTTTGAAAATTCATTCTGGCAGTCGAATTAGGATTGAACTGAAATTGTGCAGAGGCAGCAGGCTTGCCACCTACTACTCTAAAGCCTTAAAAGAGGCTAACATATGACAAGTTTACTTGATCAACTGTCCGCGGAACAGGCTTTAGCCTAATCCGTGAAGTGAAGAAGAAAATTAATTTTTGATTGCTTAGAATAAGTTATTAATGTTAACAGGAAGTATAATAACGCAGTTTTCTAGTATAAAATGTTTTTGCTCTGCCATGAAATGCACTTTATTTTTGTGTCTGGAACAGGTACTTCACTGGCACAGACACAGTTGATAGTTATCAAAGTGTATGATGAGCTTATTAGGACTGTCCTTGCATTGCTGAAGAAGTTGGACCTAAGCATCAGGAAAAAAATAAATATAGAAGCTTTAAGTGTAAGTTTAATTACAATTGAGAGGCATAAACTTACGGTCTTTAATTTATCTTTGATCTTCTAGTGTTTCGTCTTTGATTTCTTTCTTGGTGCTGAATGTTGCTGATAGTATTGCGTCACTCTTGTTATTTACTTGAAACCTGCAACGAAAAATAACTTGCAAGACATTTTTGTTGTACGGATTGTGTGCTGTGGTTTACACTGCGATATATGGTCAGTTCTGAAAACTAATAACTTAAATGAAGATTCAGGGTACCAAAATCTTAGGATGTTATATGAATCCTAATTTTTGTAACAAAAATTTCAGAGAAATGCGCATGTGATGGTCAGATAAAAGTGATTATTTTGACTCTTGAAAAATAACATGCTCAGTATGGATCATATTTGCTTACAGTGTTGATTTATGCCAATAATACTGTATGTGGTGCATTTCAATCCTATTTCAGACATCAGACAGGTCTGGTGAAGAAGACGTTCCAGTCCTTGATCCAGAGTCTGGACTTCAAGCTAACAATTGCAAAGATTTTCAAGTCTTTATCAACTTGGTGGATCTGATGAGAGATGTGTTGATAAGTGCTGATTGTGTGCAGTTTGAGAAATGGATTCAGCCTTTCTGTTACCAAGTTATTTCTGAATCTTCTCATAAACCTTTAGTCAGCGGCTTTTATAAGTTGCTGACTATGGCTCTGCAGCTTTGTGACAGGCTTCATTATTTTGATGTAAGTATTGTATGAGCTTGACATTTAATAAGCCAGCTGTTTATTGTTAAATTTTAACAAATAATTCTGAACATAATATTTTCATAAAATAGTAATTTAATTATTTCAGGTCCAGACATATTATTATTATTATCATTGTGTTCTGTTTGTTAAGGTTGTGGCTTGTTTGTAAGAAAATTAAATTAAATAATAGAACTACAATAAATATTTTGTGTAATGAATGTGAATATATGTAAGATTTGATGGGGAAGCAAAGAAATGTATATGGATTGTTGGTGGAGAATCCTTTTGTAAGTGACCACATGGAAGATGGAGGAAGAGGTGGAAGGGTGCTATTAAAATGGGTCTTATGGAAATAGATTGTTTTGATATGAACTGGTTTTGAATAATTTTCTAATGGCAAGCTTCAGTATTAATAATTTTGTTCCCTTGGTATCTATTAAAGGGTTATTGGTTAATTGTAACCTGTGATGTGTTCATAGGACTGTGAAGATATGCAGAGCCAGACCAATGAACAAAGAGCATGTTACACACTTTTGTGCAGGTTCCTTCAGGAACTGTTGATTCGACTACAGCAGTACAAGAATGATTTGCAAGTGGCTTGTCTTCAGACTGTGATAGCTGCTCCAACAGCTTTGATTGTGCCTCTACTACCACATGCAGCGCCAGCTTTTGAGGTATTAAATTTGTAGTTTTGTTGTTATTTTATATAAAATTATATGTTACTGATCTGTGACAGTGTTGCTGTTATTGCATTGAGTTCAGTCCTGATGACTTAAGATGAAAGAAATTGTTGATTATTTGAATGTCCTTTGTCTTGGCATTGGAACAATGGAAATAAGGGATTATTCCATTTTGGTAGAGTTTCTTCTCTTTTTTGTAGAACAGTTTGTAAGACATGTGATGAAATATGCTTCTTGATTCATAGGCAATATTCCGAGTGGGTCGAAGTATGTTACCTCTAGCTCGCCTTGGTATTTCTGCTTTGGATAAGTGGTACAGTACATTACCATCACATTTGATGAAGCCGCTTCTTGTGCAGGTTTTGCCCCATCTTGATCCATTCTTACGGAGCAAAGGTAATTTAATAAAATAGACTGGAGGTTAGAACATTTTTTGACATAGTTTAATGTTCTTCTTTGTACCACTTCTTTACAGCTAAATTCTGCCAGTCAGTAAATTTCAACTTATTGGTTGTATCTGATTATTAATTCTTCAGAGCTGTTATGTTATCATACTTTCAAAACAATATTATTTTTTAAAAAAGTGAACATCTAATTTGTTCCTCTGGTCAGTTGTAAGTCTTTTTGTGAGCTAATGAGAAAAGAAAATCCTGGTGATGCAGTTGCAGATCTGATCACAAAGTACTGAGACTGAATATGTGAAAACTAAGGTACCATACTTGTAGGGATTTGAGGTTAATACTGTTCAAAGTAGGTTCCTATGTCTTGTTTGATCATTCCTGGCAGTTCCCAAAGCACCTCTCAGACTCAGTTTTTGACATTGCTAACAGCTGTTCCATTGACTTATGTTCAGTTGTTTCCACATCATCTGGTCTTTGTCTTTCACGGTATATTTAAGCGCTGGAGTTCCCTGATTATCCAGTCCATGTATCTCGATTTTGTGGACAGGATAGAGGTGTCCTGGAGTTGGATGCGGTGGCCCAGGTTGATGCTGTGTTCGGTCAAGGCAGATTTATCAGGTTGCTCGAGCCGGATGTGGCACTGGTGCTCATTGACACTAGTCTTGATAGAATGGCCAGTCTCCCCAATGCAGACTTTGCCACACTCACAGGGAATGCTTTCCTTGGTTTCTGCACATCCAGGCATAATAGAAACCTCAGAAAAGCAGTTTCTTTCTGCTCCTATCAGCAGTTGTGAACAAACTTGGCTGAGATGTGCTTCATCATGTTACATGTTAATAAACATTATTGATTTTTAATATGGTGATTTTACACTGTTTTATTTGTAATGTGTTATTTTTAAAGTGACACTTTATTGTTGCTGAATTAGTCACTTTTCATCTCAGGATGTTCATTTATTTGACAGGTATGGGCAGTGATGAAGACATGATTATTGAAATGGAATTACTGGCTCTTGGAAGAAGAAATCGAGCCAACGTCAGTAAAAACAGGAAGGTAGTCAGGAAAAATGCTGAACGTACAGATTCAGAGCTTTCTCAGCTTCAGCATGATATAATCAGTTTCCTTGGTCAGTTAGACAGTACCACATGCTTGGCACTTTTGAAGGAGCCTCAGAAGGAAGAAGACAGTGTCCCATGGGCTAAATGTTTGGAGCAGCCGCTTGAATTTCCTTTGCCTTTCAAGGATATGAAGCTAGACATTAAATTAGGTTTGTGCATCTTTTTAAGTAATGGTTAAAGTCTTATCATATGGGCATAGGTACAGTCACCACTGCTTTCATTATACATGGAAAACCTGTTGAGAAGGGAAGCACATCTTTTCAAAAGGCATACATCTTTTAAAAACAAAACTTTCTTGAAGGATAAATACATAATTGCCTGTGCTTAAATCTTCTCTGAACCTTCAGCTTCTCATTATAGAGAAAGATGAGACATTGGCTAAACAAAGTACAAGATTGAAAGGCATCCCCCCCCCCAATTTTATAGTTAAGAAATGAAGGGTCAATTTGAATTTGTGTGCAAAATATATATCATGTTTTCTTTTGATTATAAGACATTCTTTTTTCCTGAAAACCTATTACTAAATCAAGGGTGCATCTTCAATTGATGGTGTCTTAAAATCAAGGAAATGTGGTATTAGTACTTCTAACTGGAGGTACCAAAATAACTAAGAAATTTGAATCAACAAATACTGTACTTTTTGGGATTCAAAGTTTGCAGATTTTAATTCTATCAATTTTTAAAGTATGCTGAAACTGGTAACAGTTTTACACTATGGTATAATAGTAATAGACACTACTAAACTGTGTACAACACTGTATGATAAACGGCTATGGCAAAGGCCTCTTCAGCCTAACTGAAGTGTCACTTTCTTTTATGAAATATTTTGATCTGTGAATGGACTCTCTATATTTGCAGAAAAGTTGGTTCCTCGAGTGGTGGAATTGGCACTGACATCAAGTGATCGCTATACTCGTTTCACGGCCTGTGAACTGCTGCATGCTATCATCATGTTCATGTTGGGCCGTAGTAAGTAGATTACATTCACTTTGCAATAATGAATTCAGATTAAATGGAATCCTTAATTTCTCACAACCATTTTTGATGAAAATTATTGTCTAAAATTTTAATAGTTCTCTTACATATTTATTATTAAAAACCTGGAAACTTTTTAAATTTTTATGACCACATCAGTTTTTGAAAATGTGGGAAAATACTTCCTATGAGCAAGTATGCTGTGATCTTACAAGAAGAAAATTATTTCTCCACTGAGAAGTTTTTGTGATTGAGAACTTTATGATTTCAAGACTCCACTATCCCATCCAGGATGGTTTTTGAATCAGCACAGCATCGCAGGGAATTCCTGAAAGACCTCTGAGCATATCCAGTGATAAGGTGGATAAAGCATGGGACAATACCATATGCCTTCATTTAACTATGCTCAACACATATATAAATGTTGCTTTTTAAGGATATAAAAATGTAACAAGAGGAGCACCTTGCAGGTTCCATGTTTCTTGAGATCGTGAAGAACCGTAGGGCATATACAATGTTTTCGCCACTAATCATCCATTATTTTATCTTACCTGGCTTCTTTAAGGATGCCTTTAAATGAATATGCAAAGCAAAAACAAATTAGACATCACTATAACAGACCACTTCAAAAGGATGGTAACAAGCAGTTGTGGTTGAAATTAATATATTTCAACAGTATTATGGTCAAATCAGTGTGCCTTGAAGTCATCCAGATATATGAAGCCTTTGGAAAGTGACGCTCTTTGTAAACTTCCAATTTTTCAGGCCAGGGAGCCCAAACTTCCGATAAATATTCTGAACTGTTTAAGAAGCTGTCATTGCCACTGCTGAAGTTGGGATGTGATCCAGACCCAGCCATCCATAGGTTGTACAACCTCTTGGTTCTACAACTTGTGCACTGGTATTCCAGCAAATTCAAACTGAAGAGCAAGGAAACAGAAATCTTGATCCAAACACTCATGGTATGATTATTATTACTGATACTGTAGCTTCCTCATGATGATTGTGCACATTATTTTTTTTCATCTGTAGTTAACATGTTTATGAATTTAACAAAATTGAATTCATGTGCAGTCTGACAATGTTATCTTGTTACACCATGCTTGTACAAAAAAGGTTTGAATTACTAGTTTATAAATCAGAACTTTAAGGATGAATGCATGACACATACTTGTCATTGCATTCTTTCATGAGTATAGACACAGAGGGCACCATATTTTTGTATCATCAAACCAAATGGTGTCCAGTTAAACAGTTTTTGAAGTAAGAACCAAGTCAGAGAATTGGGTTGGAGGGGGGTAGGTGTTGAATTAGCCAAATGATATAAAGTTTATCAGAAATGTCATCATTCATAAAGTACTGTGCACTTGCATATTGTCATGATGATGAATCCAATTGTTTGGCGTAAACTTCAGTATTTTTCTCAAACTGAAGCTTCCAGTATAAATACTACTTCAGGGTGTTCCATTTAAAACACATACCTAATTACAGCAATATTTATAAGCGTTGGTCACGTCAGTCTAATACACGTTTTGTTTTAAATGTTATTTGTTAAAAGTTTCCCCTAAAGTATGTTTTCTCCCATTTCAAAATATAAAATCCTATTCTTATTGCTTCCTTCTATCACAGCATATCCTTTCCCTTTGCTCTTTCCATAGATAGCTTAGTTGCCCCAGTAAATTCCTTTCCTTTCTTTCTATTTTTAATTCCTCATTAGAGATTCTGTAGCTTTGTATTTTTTTTAATTTGTCCAAACCATCGTCTGTTCGTATTGATTTCCAAAGCAGTCTTTAAATTAACAGCTTTTACCCTTTTCCTACATCCATATTATTAACTTTAGTCTGTTCTTCCTGTCGATGTCATATTTTTAAACATTTTAATCTCAGCATGCCTGAATTTTACTTTTATGTCTCTGTTTGAAAGCCTGTATTTCATTTGGATATGTTTGTGTTGGAATAAATCAATTGCTACTTACATTATTTTGTAACTGCAGGATGGAATAACTCATTCAACTGACACAGCATTGAGGGATTTTTCGTCTAGATGTCTTCATGAATTTGTAGTATGGTCTGTAAAGCAAGATTCACATGTGAATATTAAGGCCATAATGAAGCAAATTTACTCTTTCTGCCTGCATCCATGCCCTTCAAAACGCTTAGGTGAGTGAATTCTTATTCCACTGGAAAATACGGTTAAATCATTCATGAAAATGGTTGTGTGTTTTATGATTACTTACAGAAGGTATAAGACGAAGTTGGGCTTAAAATATGTGACTTCCAAGTATCAGAATGATATTAAGGGCTTTAAAACCTATATTTTTATAGGTAAATTAAAAAAAAGCCGCAATAAAGTAACAGCATCTCAAGAAGGACTCTGCCCCATGGAGTCATTTGGTTGGTTAAACAACAGTTGTACACATTGTTGTGTATGATTAGAATGTCAGTGACTTAGATTTATGGAATTTGTCACTTCCTGAAACTAGACACATATAATATATTTTAAATGTGAAAAATTGTCTGTTTTATTAATTTTGCAGCTTTTTAAAAATCGGAAAATCTAAAAATAAATGCCTACCCATACTCAGAAATATATGCATTTATATATAAGCTAATTTTTATGTTGGATGTGTTGTATTGGTTCTGTTTATGCTTTTGCATTTCATTCATATGGTATAAACGTCTACAGCTGTCCTGTTTCCATTTCTTTGTATTTAATGAAGATTATTTATTTATTATTTATTAAGATTAAGTCCTTTGATGGTGAGTGTTTACTTTCATTTTACAGGTGCAGCTTTGATTTTGAATAGTGTTTACACAGTGTTGCGAGAGAAGGAATCAGTTGTGAATGAGTACTGGCTGGAACTGCTGTACCATATGGTTGTAAACCTGTCACTTTCTGAAGAAACAGATTCAATCCTTGGCAGTCATGAACAAGTAGTTACAGCATTAAATCATATTGAAAGAGTACTGAAAGAAAAGGCCTCACTCTTCAATAAAGTAATTATGATAAAATGTTCTCTTTTTCTCCCCAAGATGTTTCTACTTTTAAAAATACATCCTGAGGAATGTTGTCCAGTGGTTGAATTTGAAATAGTCCTTGAATACTGATTGCTGTTGGCTTTAGGTTACTTCCAAGGTTTCTTAGGTTTAGAGGTGCTTCATTTGCCAAAGTTATTTGTGCCTTTAAACCATCTTTATCATAAGGAATGACTAGTCATTATAAATTTTTTCCTGAAATGTGATCTGTACTGTCATACAATAAAATCTCATGTAATGAACATTTATAGAATGATAAATTATATTCATAATTGTGAAATTTTACTATAATACTTTGGTGGGAGATGAATATGAATTTAATTAAACTGTAGATCAAGTAATTTCTGAAATGGTGTTAATTTATAAAATCTAAAACTGACCTTCTTTTTTGGAGGATGATAAGTGTCGTAGGAAGCCACCAGAGTTTGAGGGAATTTTGCTGAAAGATGCTGTGTCGTGGTTGCTGTTGAAGTGTGGTTCAACTCAAGTGGAATGCAGACATAAGTGTATGGAACTGGTGTATGTACTGGCACAGCTGCTGCCAGGTAAGCTTTGACATAATACTTCTAGTGGCTCGATGGGTCATTTACTCATCCCTCTGTTTGTCATGCTTGCTGTAAAGGCTTCAGGTTGCAGATTAATCACTTATTCACTATGAAAATAAATCTTTCTGTATCTTGAGTTGGTTACATACAGTACTTGCAGATTTTTAGGCCTATAACCTACTAACATACTGTATTTACCTGACTGTAAAAAAAAGATTTGTATTAGTTTCATTTTTGCTCAAAAGCAGGCGGTAGATTTTATTTGTGAATGAAAAAAATTGTGTTATAAGAATAACAGTATTTCAAGTTTAATTTTACTTTTCACTTGAAAGTAAAATTAAACTTTAAATACTGTTATTCTTATAACACAATTTTTTTTATTCACAAATAAAATCTACCGCCTGCTTTTGAAAGTTTTGAATATTCATTGTGCTCCTTCCATATTTGGCAACAGTAAAAGAGCTAAGCTAAGGGAAAGGAATGATAAAAAATTATTAGAAAATTATTTTGAAGATGTATTGCAAAGATCTGTTATGTATGCCAGTGACTGAGTTAAGAAAGAAAATGAGAAAATTATCTTATACATTTTAAAATAATGTGTTTATGTATGAATTCCTGTTTAGATTGTAGGTCTGGAAGTGAATTTGTGACTTGGTATGTCACATCACACACTTGGATGTCTTTGCTAAAAGTGTGTGAAGGCAGTGTTGAAAGTGGAGGCATAGCCGTCACTCCTACTCTGAAGGATTTTAGAAATGAAGTAGTTCTTGCCCACGTGGTACGATGGCTACATATGATTCTTACCAGTCTTGATTGTTACATATGGCTGTTTGGTGAGGGGCTAGTGAGGCCTTCTCTACTTCTGAAAACTGAAAGCTTGGGCAATATGAGTAAAGCAAGGTACAATAAATGCATTAATTACACTCAGATGTTTGATATTCAAAGTGGAGAATGTTATAAAAAGATTCAGGATAAAATCCACAATATTGTTATGTATACTCTGCAACAAAAACCAAATGCTTCAATTTTTCTAAGGGCCAAAATTGGAATTGATGTAAGTGTACAGCTTGGATCATAATTCCAGTCATTTGTATTCTGTTTGTATTTGTCCATATGTGGCTTTTCTCTGCATTTCATAGACTATAATTTATGCCAGATGTCTGGTAAACAAAGACACCACTATGTGTGCCTAATTTGAGAAAAAACATGAATTAGTGTTTATGACTTTCTGAGTTCTGTGATGAATTATGAAAAAATTGAGCAGAAGGCTATATTTTGTTCAGTTCACTGTTTTCTGTCCTAGGCAAGTTGCTGGGGTAGGGAGCTAGTGTTTAAATAAAGATTACATGTCAGTACAATACCCAATCACCTCAGATGGAAATAGAGCTGAGTATGTATTAAATATACCTCAGATAATGGACAGTAGTCAACACTGCATTCTTGTAATGTCCCAAATCTTTAGAGAATCAGGTATATACATTTTGTGTACCTTTGGCTTTTGGACAAAAGCTGCTGCTTTCATCCACAAGCCAAAGTTATACAATGAACTCCAGCCATGAAAACATAGAGACAAGGTAGATAAGTAGATACATATCTTATGCGTTCTACCCTAATACATGACTGCTGCTCCTTCCTTCTTCAGAAACTATAATTATTGATACCTCAATCTTATGATGCAGGATATTTGAAGCTGCAGCATACTTCATAAAGTATGTGAGTCACCATGATGCTAGGCATGTCACTCGCTTGTTGAGTACCGACACTGAAGTTGATGACCTTCCAATTACTCCTTGGGAAGCAGAGAATTTTGACAGAACTAAGTGCTCTGTCACTGTAAGACTGCTGGACATGATATCAGCCATTCTGAAAAGTAGTGAACCACACTGTCTGCCCAGTTCTCTGCTGAATCTACAGCTTTGGCAGCTGATTATAGATTGTGTGATGCATCCATGCAGTCTTGGATTTGATTTATGTACTACAGAAGTTCTGGATGGTCTTCCAAAGAATTTAATAGAACTGTTAAAAATATTACAACAGTCACTGCCATCATCCAAAACAGCAGAATTTAATTCAGAGCTGAGGAAAGCTATAAGTAGTACACAAACTGATGTGTTCAGTAATCTACAAGATTCTTTGAGAAATGATAAAGTTACCCTTGAACAAAAGCAGCTTCTCCAGGGATTAGAGATTCTCCATAGATGTGACATGCTCAATCAAATCAAAAAGGTATGATCAGAACCACTGTGGCTTAAATGCACTACATTTTTAAATTTAGATTTATCCTTTACAATAGGCAATGTTTTGGACACAACTGTGGTAAACATCAAGTTTATTGGAATTCAAGTTCCTTTATGATTTTTTCTTCTTTTTTATCAATAGGGTTAAGCTTTATGGTGATTATATTTATTTATATGTAATAGCTGTGAGTAAATCAAGTTATATCTTCTTCAAAGAAATAGCATAACTTTATTACCAGTTAGCCACAAACAAGTTGTGAACACAACTCGAAAGAGAGTTTAATCAGACCTGAGCAACAATAAGTTAGACCCTGAGATAATAGTTATTAATGCTTAACTCATTCATTCATAACCTTGATTAATCCCAACAAGACATTACCTACCACCTAATTGGGATCCCAACACAATCAACTACAAAGTTAGTGAACACTGCAAGGGTAAAGCAGAGTGTAGCAGGTACAAAGCTGGCAAAAAACGGAGGTTTTGTGAAGAAAATCTCACAGGAAAATACATAACCCAATTTATCTTTTTAATAGCATTTTTACTGGGATTGGTTTTCCTTTTTATGATTGCCAGGAGCTGCCAAACCAGTGTGGACTTGATGGTAAACAGATTGTTAAGGATTTGTTTTCTGCACTGGCTGAAGGCCAAGGTGATATGAAGCGGGCTGTTGTGCTACAACCAACAGCTTTCACTTACGCAGAATCTCTTCTCAAGTTTGCATTCTTACTTAATAAAGAGGTATGGCCAAGCCTTTCAAGACAAGAGAGGTGTAAATTACTTACATTCTTATCTTACAACATACATTTCTGCAGTTTATATTTCCAGCCAGGTAAAGAAGGAATCCACTGAAATACCACTATTATCTTGAAGGCGACTGTCATCTGGGTTGTTGCACCCTGATACGAGACTCCACAGTGCAACAACCTAGGAGGCTGCCATCTTCAAACTCGCCACCATGAGAACCTGAAATCTTACATTATCTCGACTATAAGCAAATTTTATATCTAGAGGACTGAATTTTGAACGACTTGTTAATAATAGAATTAAATCCCATGCACATTGTACATTAGTGTTCTTTTTATTATGTACAGGTGTCTGCTGTAGCATGCTGCATGAAGGATCAGGCTAGGATCCAGAACCCTGCTACTCATTTACCTGTCCTGCATGGAGAACACTTTTTTGTGACATTTCGATCTGCCATCCTAGAACACATGTTGGCACATTCTGAACATTCTGTAAATAGTCTTGTACAAGATATCAGCCCAGATAATGTGCAATGGGTAATAACCATTTTGACAGAACTGTTGCAGTATTATGCCAAAAACATAAAGAAGAAACATGGAGACAGGTGAGTTGATTGCAGGACAAAGTTAGGATTAGATACATGGATTCCAATGTCTAAGGTTCCCAAGAAAATGACTGGCTTATGTCTTCATCCTACATCTGGAAAGTGTCCAAACAGAAAATACTGAACTGAAACCTGGAAGAGCCTCTGAAATGTTAAGTAATTTTTTGTTTTTACACAGTGGACAATGTTCAAAGAGATTTCTTCCATAAAGCACTAACTATGAAAGCAAAATTACTTACATGTGAACATGTTAAGGAGCACATGACTTTTTCAAAGTGTTAGATGGTCAGGTGTTATACAGCACTTTACTGAACAGTTAATAATGGAGTAATCCACACATCTTCATTGCTTTTATTATTATATGTGATTTAATTTTAAACAAGTAAGGAGTGGCTAAGAAATTCCTTGATTGGATTCCCCACACAGGAATTCCCCTGCACTAATTTTTGATTGTATATAATGATTTTTCTTGTTTTTTCAGCACTGTGATATGTGCATTGCAGAGGAGTATAGTGAATCACTGGAATAGACTGTGCAGTTTGGTTGAAGGCAATTCAGAACAAATCTATCAGTTGCTGGGTCTTGTATTTCATTTGGCAAGAATGATACCACAACCAATTGGAGGGCTTGCTAAGTATGAGGCCCTTCAGAAGTGGGTTATAATGCAACTCTCTTCATCCCATTTGCAGCTTCACTACAAGTGCAGAGCACTGGATCTGTTAGCATGCCTTACTGGACCCCAAGATGTTGATAATGAGCAGCTCAGGTAATACTAATGATTGACATATGAAATACCATTAAGTTACATAGCAGGTATGAAGCCCAGTATGTGATTGTAGTCTGTACAGTACTACAAATTATCTGAGATTACTTTACTCGACACATTACACCGCTAAATAAAATTACCTCATATCAGTGGTTGAATGTTGCCCTCATGCTAACCAGGGTTTAACCTACTTTCTTTGGATAAAATTCCACAAATGACAAACCAACATTTCTGATGAATATCAGAGCTAGTACAATAGTTTAGAAGTGAAGCACAGTTTGGTGTTACTGTTAAATGATATGAGTAGATTAAACAGGAATGAGGTCAGAACCCTACTGTACATGTTTTAAAGCTATTTGAAGATTTCTTTTGGTAACAAATACTTCTTTTCACACACTTGAAATCTGCTACACAATTGTCATACTTGTGATGAGATTGAACATCTTCAGGCCAGTTTTAATAACATATGGCTTCAGTGCAGTCTTTTAAATCAAGGTCTGCATAAAATATTTCCTGTGTTTAAAAAACATTTTCTTCATTTTACATCTTCCCCATGTTTGCACCTATTTTTGGAAACGACACTGTAGAACATAAAATAGAATGTTCCCTGTATTTAAGGCTAATTTATATTTTGGGCTGTTTTATACTGGGCCATATTGTAATTTATCTAATGTGTTGAACAGTTTATTTTAATTTAGATGCATTTGATAATACCCTTACAATTAGTGAAATCTGTCTTCAGTTGGTATTTTTAGGTCTGCCTTTACAGTATTAAGTGTTTTCTTTTTCCTCATACATTGTTTTTATATCCTTCATTCTTTTTCATTGACTTTGTTTTCACTTTCTGTGCTTCGTGTTCAAGTACTCACTGCCATGTTATTAAAATGTTTGGCTTCTGACTTATTTTTTCACAGTTGATTTTACACGGTCCTCTTTAACCTGTTCTTATTTTAAGTATTATTGTGTTTGTAGAACTACATTGCTAAAATTGAGAGAACAGCATTTTCCTCAGCTGTCAACTGAGCTCCATTCAGGAACTCTGGAGTATTCCAGTTTTGTGCATGCATTCCGTAAGATCTTACAAGGCCTGGAAGGTTCTGGAAGTTGTGTGTTATTGCTTAGTGTGGTAGCCATGTCAGCAAGTGAGTCACAACATGTGTGTGAAGACAGAATACAGCAAAGTTTGCAGACATTCATAAAAAGGTATTGTCAAATTATTTCAATTATCATTCAAAATTTAAACAGTACTAATTTGACTGGAAGTATGTTTGAAGGAGAGAATTATAAATAGTCCCTCCTGCTTATAAAGCTAGCATACCTGCGTGTTGGCACTCTAATTGTATTTCAAAGTATTTAGAATTGTTCTTTGTGTTTTCCCTGATACAATTTTCCACTTTTCATCTCAGTCCTTATGTGACATTGACTGTTATGCTTATTCTTTTCCTGGTCTGTGGATTGTGTCACATAAATGCATATGTTCCTAGGTATGGCTTTATAATTTCTGTGTTTTTGGACTTACAAAATAGTGTTCTGAATATTTTGTTCTATGTTACAGTTTCATTCTTTCTTCTCCCCCCCCCCTCCCCCCCCCCCCCCCAATCATCCACAAGACCAAGTTTTCATGTCATAGAATAAGAGAATAAACTTGTTTTTAGGTTGGAAGATGATGAACATCAAGTGAAAGCAATAGAAGCTGTTTTTAAAGTATTTTTGGATGATAAGTATGATCCAAGTGTCCGTTTGGGCTGTGCCCGAAGATTTGTTCGACCTCTCTTACAAGGCTGCAACAGAAATGCTGCACGTGAATTCTACATACGTTACATAAAAGACCTACAGAATATGCTTCAAGTTAAGATAGACATTCATGATCAAATGCAAGCAGAGCATAAATTGGTTGGAAGAATAGGTGCCTGGAATATACTTGAACCACTGTTTGTGCAGCTGGAAACGAGTGAATTAGAGAGCAAGGAATGTGTTGTTACAGCAGCAGCATTTCCTCATGCTGTTAAAACTGGGAAGGAACTCATTTCAGATCTCACATCCAGGTACAGAGACAAGTATTTGTAACACTACTGAAATGAAAATGCAGCAAAACCTATAACTTTAGTGATCTCATCTGAGACAAAAATTTGTGGGATTTGTTCAGGTAGCATGTAGTGTATTTTTGTATCTTATATTTCTATATAAGATGCCCAACAAATACATAAAAATTAAAATTTTGTTCCTTGTAAAGCAAAGACTGGCATACTGTATGCCTCTAGCTGTAAGTGATTAAAAGTTTTGTGCTTTTTCCCAGTTTTAATGAATATATTTCTTACTGTGCTATCTCTTCACTCTTATCTACTTCAAATACCTTATTATATTTTCTGTTGCAGTAAATTTCATGTTTTGTCAGTGGTTTCATAAATTTACTATACTTTTATCAATTTTGATGAAGCTTCATAATAAGTATTGTGTTCGTTTTTTCATTACAGAGCTTTGAAGTACCGCAGTGAAACGTTATCTGATAATCTGACTGGAGCCACACATTTGGTTGAGTTATTTCGACAATCTCAGTGTGCTGCATTTAATGCTCTGGTTGCCATAATCAGTAATGTCAAGCGAGAACTCAAGTTTTATGCTGGTTTATTGTTTGTTGGGCACAAAGAGGTACAGTCATTTTCTATGTAGACCAAACTTAAAGAATGTGGTTTTCAGTACTTAATCCCTTCACTGTAGTGATTGAGTGTATTTGATTTTGTTTGAGTGGTACAACCTTTCTGCAGTTGACTTGTTTGATTTACATTTTGGGGTCTTATTGCATGGATTGTAATCAGTTTATAATTTTCTAAACTTATCCGTAAGCTTCTGCCATATAATTAATATAGGTGGAACTCATTAAGTTCCTGAAACTTGAAATTTAAATAAATTTAATTAATGTAGGTTGCATTATTGTACATAGCTTAAATACAAAATTACATTGTGAAATATATTGCTTTAGGTGCTGTGGGAGAAACTGGTGGACTGTAGGAAGGAATACTTCCTAGTGCTAGATTGGGAAGAGATTCCAACACGCAGGAAACAGCTAGTGAGCATTCGTTGTCAGGCCCGTGCTCACAGAAAAGAAATCTCAAGTTTTGCTTCAGAATCAGTCCATTATATCCCAAGTGCTTCACAATGCCTGTTTGACAGTACACTTAATGAAGACGTGACATTGTTTGACTTCAGCACGTCTGTGGTTTGCAACGAGACCATAGCAAGTCATGATGGAAAGGCATTGGAAGAGGTAAATATTTTGTTTTCATAATGGATAAAGTTAGAATTTACCATCAGAAATAAAAAGAAAAAGTTTACCTTGAGGTTTGTTACAACCAAAACATCTTTTATAAAATTTCTTTGCAGTAAAAATAATTATATATTAATTATTCTTGCTATTGTTAATAAATCTGATCAAAAGTCAGATACTTAATCACCGTCACCGTCCTCCTGTTTTTATCAAGTCTACTGGTATTAAAATCAGTTAAATAACACAATCCTGCAGCCTTTGTTGGAATACGTAACATTATATATTGGTGTCTTATAGTAAGTAACTTCACACATACTAATATTATTAACCCTAGTAGGAGTTTAAAAGTCACTTTGTTGTATTCTGCTGAATTATGTTTTTATGCATTCTTTGCAAGAATTATATGAATCATAATTATCATAACTAGTGACTATCCATCCATTCACCCACAGTTTATCTTTTAAACTATTCAATAAATTTTGTTGAAATTTGGTATTGTGCATAAATTTTGTCTGTGGACTCCACGTGACCTTCATATAACAGATGAGACCAGAGATGGGAAGTGACGGTCAAACTTTTTTTGTAATATTAACATTAAATGAGCTTGTTACTGACCCCTATTATTCCTACAGAATGAATGAACCATTGCAGAGACAAGTCCAGTAAAAAGGATACTTACACTATCCCTCCTAGTGACAAATATGTTCCTTTGTGCAGTGTTTTAAAATACTTGCAATTTACGCTGTTCCCTGGAAATACATGAATGCATTGAAGAAGTATGCAAGACAACCAATAAATGATTATATACAAGAAAATCTTATGCATATAAACAGCATAATTATCCCTAGTTATATCATGCTCTGCTTAGATGTTTTGTGTTGTGTGCTAGACCAGAAACATCAGGAAAACTACTAGAATATGAGTCTAATTTCTACTTCTGACATAGATAATTTGACAACAACAACACACCAGTACTACACAGAAGGTATCACAACTACTTGCAAAAATTCACTAATGAAGGTACAAGGATATAAGAATGTGGGACGAATAGAGACAAAGAAGCATAAAAGAAATTTGTTAGAGATAATGTCTATCAGTGACCTTTAGAACACTTCTAATGAGGAATTGGTAGGAATAAAATAAATCTGGATAAAAATTTATAGCCACAAAATTCCAACTGCTATTAGTTAACTTGTGATAATATATTTGGAGTTGAATTATCAGCCTGCGGTAATTTGGAATAATAATGGAAATAGTTAAATAACTCTCTCATTATCAATACTGTACAGTAATTGGAATTCAGTTTTTGATTAAACAAGTATTCCTGTTTTATTCATATAGTTTTAGCTCCTGGACTGCATTCATGACAAAAACATTGATCCAGTGACATAACAGAGTTGGTTGTTCCAAACCTAAGTAAAGAACAAACTACAGTACACGACTGTAATCTTGAGACTTGCGGGGTGAAGGAGGAAAGATAGCGTCTGCTTTTAACGCTATGGACTTCCTGCATTCCTTGCAAGTCTCAAGATTACAGTCGTGGACTATGTTATCATTCACAGCAACCATGTTCAGACAGCACTGAAGTGAGTTTGGAGACAGATGACCTGAACAGACATGAATGCATGGCTATTCTGTGTGGTGTGATCAAACACATGGTGGATCAGGGAATCTCTCCAGCACCTGATGCAGAAACTAAGGATGCAGTACTACCATCATGGATGGAGAGCGTGCGGAAATGCCTAGCTGATTCCAGTCGACATCGCAATGTCAGACTCTTTTTATTGAAACTTGTCCTGAATGTGGAATCTAAATTCCGTCCATATGCACATCATTGGGTGAATTGTCTGTTAAAGGTAAGACAGAGTCTAGTTTGAAGGAACATTACTCTGCAGTATTTTTATTTCATACACACTTTACAAACATTTATACAATTCATTTTCTCAAGCAGATGTGGAAACAGCTTAATTCTTACCTCACAAATATTATATTTATCTGAATTTTTGTCCTTCCAGTTTAGTAGGTGCATAAATCGCAGAATCTGAAATCATGCAAGAAAATTCTAAATTAAAGCACATTAAATAGGAACCAGTAGTGTGCTGGTGGATACAATGGAGCTTCACCTACTGTATGTGTATAGTATATGGTCCAGAAGCCACCAGATTACCAACATGACAACCATAAGCATTACAGTTTGGGAGTGGTCAGTTCATTGTAAAAAAATTATTTAATGAGCTGCAGTGTGAATAAATGGCATAACCTGCTGTTTTTTACAAATCTTTTCTTTATTGAAACAGTTACTAAAAATATTGACGAGTGACCGAATAGTAATATATTAAAAACTAATGTTCACTCTTTGGATTGAATGAACATAACACACAAACTTATCTCAGGAGGGAGAAAAAATTGACACCAAATTATATTTATTTTGGTATGCACTTTGTACTAATTCTCTTGGAAGGTGTTCCTGATATCTGATAACTTCTGGAAAATAATGATTGGCGTTACATTTATATAAAAACAATTACTGAAGCTATACTATTTGTGTACAGGTAGTAGTTGATGGTGTTGCAGGCAGGACTCCTAATTACCTGCTATCAGATACTGTGGCACTCTTGGTGGATTGGTGTAGCAAAATAACATCTCTACCAGCCACAGCTGAGCGCCATCAAGTAAGCCAGTTACTGGATTTGCTGATAAGAAATGTACATCATGATCGCAGGGATGTGTTCAAACACAACTTGGAACTTATCCGCACTGTAGTTGAATTGTGGAAACCAAATTTTGACATACCTCATCAGGTGCTGTATGACATGATTATGGTACGTATCATATTTAAATGTTTATCAGAATTTTAAATAATTGTTCATCAGCTAGGTTCCTGTAGTCATTACCATTTAAATGGTTCATAATTGTTCTGTTGTGTGGTTTTTCATTCCATCACCAGCTGATACTATCCAACAACTGTTTAACAGTTTTGTTATCTTATGTAACCTTAAGTCCTTCAACATCTAGATTTGGTCTTTGAACTGAGGAAATATTCATTCTGCTCAGTTGTATGAACTAATATATGATGATATATATCATGATTTAGATAAAAGACAGAAAGGATTCTACAGCTTCTGAACCAGGGATTCAGGTATCAGCCATTATTTTGGCTAATCATTTGGAACCATGGAGCAGCACAGGCAAACTGCAATTCCTAACAGCAGTATTAAGAAATCTAGACAGTGATAAGCGAAGTGTCTACCAGTCAAGTGCTGAAGTGTCAGGCATGGCACTTGGACTGTTGGATTCCAATGGAAATGGAATGCTAGAAGGTGATGATTCTGAGATCCACTCAAGACTCACTGACAAGTTACATTTTATCAAAGATAAATCAAAGGACAAGTTTCTTGTATGCTTGTTTGCTGTCCAGGAACACTATCCACGCATAGTAGACATGTTCATGAAACATGTACTGTTTCATTTACCGAGGACGTACGGTGAATTTAGGTGAGTGTACAAAATAAAGTAATATGTATTTGCTGTAAACAGAGTTTAATACTTGTTTTCATAATTTCCTGTTTTCGATTCCTGGTCTTTTATGGTTCCAGTTCTGAGCATAAGTGGGTCTGATGAAGGGTAAGTTGCTGAATTCCTGTATTATGTTCTCAGATCTGGGGTGAGGTGTGTGTTCCCAACCATGCCTCCTTCATCCCTCACCTTTGGGGAATAAAATTTCACCTTCTCCTGTGTGGAGTCCATTTTAAGTTTCAGACCATCACCAGAATCATCATAATTTTGGCATTACAAACAGACATCAAATGAATGAAATTTGAAGGTCATAAAGAAGTTTCAAAGATCAGCTGTGTGTCTTTTGATGACCTTAGTAAGCCTCATATAATGATCTATAAGGGTGCTTCCCCACTTTGTTACTCACATGTTTAATGTATACTGGCGTATCTTGTTGCAGAGTAATGTGTTTGAAGATAGCGTACTCAAGACTGGAAATTCTTGGTGATGAAATATATGCAGAAATGAAGAGTAAAGATTTGTTGAAAACATTAAATGATCGAGATCCTGACCAGCAGAACCTCGCTCTCCAGATGGTGCATAAAATGGTACATAAGTTGAAACCTGACCAGTTGAAGGAACTTATACAAGAGGTTTGCAAGTCTGAAATACGTCGAAATGTCGAGTGTCGGAAAGTGATGTATGAAATTCTGAAGTGGATTTATGATCACTGTCAAGATGTTGGTGGTAAACTTATAGAAGAAACAAAGTCAACACTGCTTAAAGGATTGACAGACGATGATCCACACCTTAGAGACGACATTTTCAAGTGAGTGAAAATTTTTATTCTTACAGGATTTGAACAGGTATGTGCCTGTAATCTTGTATATATGATTTTCAGCTTGTGTATACAGTTTTATCTTGTCTGTGTACCAGGTAGTAAATACACTGGGGCAGCAAGTGATGCAAAGAGAAGAGAACTTGCAGATTCAGCTCTTTCTTATTAGGTTTTGACTTATGTAATTTTTGCTTTGTGTAGGTACTGGAACAATGATGCACAGCAGAGAGAAGCAGCTACTTCTGTTCGGCTACTTTTCATCTTAACTGATCTCTACTGTCCGTCTACAGAACATCAGTTCCTTGGTTATTCAACACAGTTTCTATTAGAAGCTACAGTTGGGACACCTGACTACAATCGAAATATGTTCAGTGAGCCCTTGCAGAAATGCCAGTTTGAAGATTTTAGGATGCTTTTGTCTTGGCGTGCCCAGCATGCTATGATTGCACCGATGTTCGCAGATACTCTGGCAAGTCAGCTGATTCAGTCTCAGTCTCTAAGCAGTACTGGAGAGTCGACTGGAGCAGAACCCCTCTTAAGAGCAACACAAGCAAGTTTGGCTTTCCAGCCTACTCTAGAGCAAGGTAAGCAATGTGTATTTGTTATTGATTCTTTCCCAAACTGTTAGCACGTGCTTTACCCATACATCCTTCATGGGAAATAATGGGATGTAGTTCATGGAAAGGTGTAAGGAATGTATGCACAGTACAGATCCTCTGTTATCTTTACCCAGCTTAATCTTCACACTGAATGAGCCATGGTCATATAACCATTTCATCTGTAATGGGGAAAATGCCACTACCAATTTTTAGAATAACTGAATCGTGGCACTGTAATCATAACATGCAATTAGGATGAAATGCCATTCCTAAAGTAAAGGTTAAATTAAGTTAACTTGTTCACATTCATAAGAAATCAGCACAGTAAGTTTGTTGTTAAACCTATTAAAAATACTCCAACCACTTGCACTTCTGTGAAAATGCGAGTTTTATTTATTTATTTTTGGAAATGTAGCTTACCTGCCAAAAAGTATTAAAAATATTTCATTGGTATCATTATCTCTATCTCCACCCCACATGTCATTAACTTTTTTCCACTGACTGTACTTGCAGCTTTTATTCTAAAGGTGTTTATGGCTGGCAGTCCTTGATGTACTGTATTTGGCTAATGAACATTTGTTGAATTATTTTTGTGTGTTTGGTTGTGCTTTGACTACAAAACAAGTACTTTCACATAAATATGTTGACATTGTTTAAATAAGCCTTACATAACACATGTATGATGTATGATGTGTTCATCTTCATTATATTCATTGTATATTAAATATCTTTTCAAGATTTTTTCCTTTTATAATAATATGGTTCTTGTTTCAGGTGGAAGCAGTATTGGTAGTTTGCCATCATTTAGCAAGAATTCTAGCTTGCTCTTCACTACCAGCAGTTCTGGTGAGAAACAGAGAAAGTCATACAAAATGGGTCCAGGTTTTGGAACTCACAAGTTAAAACTAGAACCTGAGGTGTCAGATGAAGGTTGGTACAGAAAGAAAAAAATTAAATGTTTTTAAATGCCTACTGAACGTAGCTGTCTTTATAAATTTCATATACAGGATTTTAATAGAAAGCTGGTTGTTTCCATTTGAAATATTTATTAAATCGAGATAGGATAGGACAGTAAACCTGACTGACCCTAAGTGTCTGATGCTGATATTTGCCTTTAAACTGTGAAACTTGAACAATTAATTTCTGGTAAGTGTATTTCTTAGAATTGATAACTGGAATGTGACACTGAAACATAGATTGACTTAAAAAAATATTGTTATGCATTCCATTACAAGCACATGTGATTTTTATTTATGCCTGGTAAATAATGGAGTACTTTGTTTTGTTTCTGAGTATGTTAAATGTTCATTTCTGTAATGGATTAATGAAGTTTATTCTTTCTATAGTGGATAGTAACGTGGATCATTTCACCCCAAATTTGCGGCGGAGGTTTCTGCGCCATGACTATCAAAAGCGGATCTTTCATGCTAGTCAGGAAGTTCAGCGCTCAGCTAGGCGACAAGAGTTAGAACAAGAACGAGGTCGCCGGCATGAAGCTAACATAGCATCTTTTCGTAAATATCGCTCTGGGGACTTTCCAGATATTGAGATACCCTATTGTGCAGTTATCAGACCCATGCAAGAACTTGCTAAGGTAGGATTCTGTTTGTGTTCTTAGCACCTGGTATACTCACTTGATCTCTCCACCTGGTCCTTGGTATTCCCAGTGGTTGTTTATTTTCTATCTTCATTTTTGTGTTCTCAAAGGAATTACATAATTACACATGTTGTTACTGCTGCTGCACTGCGTATCCTGACTGAGAATTTAATGGTTTTACTCAGCCTGTACAGATGAATGCCAGGGTATAGTACCTTCTTCTAACTCTTCCTACTTACAGTTTGTAATTATTTTTCATCTTTCTTGATGCTGTAAAACAAATTTAATCAAATTAAATTCCTTAAGAATCAATCAACTTAGTTATCTTGCAATAGCATGCTTTTGATGCCACCAGTAGTGAAAAATAAATTACCAAGGAAAACCACAAAAGAAAAAAGATTCACAAATACTGAAATAATATGCTCATGAAAGCTTTTCAGATTCTTCGGTAATAAAGGGTTCACTCAGGAGCTGAATCAGTGTTCAAATTTTCATTTATTATACTTTCAGGTTGGTGTTCATTTTGAAATCTGCAGTTCTGAAATTCTGGTAATCTTTTGTCTGTGATACAATGTAGTTTCTATTCAACATTTAGCAAAATTCCGTATGTCTTTGTAGCGGGATACAACAATTGCTCGCCAGCTATTTGTGTTACTGTTCGAGGGCTTATTGAAAGAACTGCATGATGAGAAGAATGTGTACACAAAAAAGGTCCAAGAAGCAATGAGCAGTATTCTCAGCACTACAAAGGATTACACAGCCATGGTTATGGGAACTGTGATGGAAATTGCTCTACATCACGGCAAATATATTGTACTGCAACCAGAGGACATTGCTACAGGTATTTTAATCCTTTTTCTTGCATTGACATTGGCTGTGATTTGAAGTATTAATAAGAAAACATGTATGCAAGAAATATTTATTAGGAATTTTCTTATATTTTGAATGTACTGTAAGGTTATAGAGTGGCTAGAGTTTTCCAACTTGTTGGGTCTTCAACTGAGGCCATTTTGTATGAATTTGTGATTGTCGCCTGTGCTGGGGCATCTTTACTAGAGTAGGCTTACCTGAAATGTTCTAATTTCCCTGCTGTTCAGTGTGCCGTTGTTGATGTTGAGAGCCAAAGATAAAGGCGGTATGTTGCTCCAAAACGTTGGTATCTACCTGTAAGACCACACAGAATTCATTATACCCAGAAGACCAATGTCAACATCATAACTGACATGAAAACCTCAAATCTCATACAGTTTACAGAATTGTATACTAAATAACGTTTTCATTTGATGAAAAAACTCTTTTTAAACCTTTTAGCTTGTTAAGTTCTGCCACATTAGTGCATCAGTTCTCTTGCTGTGAAGAGAAATACTGATTTAATGTGGATGGAGGATAGCTGTGAGTATACTGAATAAGTAGTTACGAGGACACAGGGCAGTGCATTATTTAAATTCATTAATATGGGATATTTAAGTAGAAATGTTTGAATATCATTATTTCCACAATTGTGAATTGTTCCTGTTTTATCAATAGAGAGCGAATAAGTTGTTGGCATCCTTCCGAAGTTAAAAAAGGAAAGATGAGTTTCTTTAACTTACAGCAGTGAATTTAAGAAACTTGGTCTTTGACATGAAATAGCTCCAAATTAAATTTTCTGTTTTCTAAAAGTGAAGTCATTTAGGTCCATGTATGTACGCACGTTAGAACTGTGTTTCAGCGTAGATTTGTATAGTTGACTAGGTTTGGAAGTAAAATGCAAATGCTGTAGACCAAACTGTATTGTTATTATGTGTTACTGTTACAGCATCACAGGCTAGTGGATTATTGGCTATGGGCTGTCTGTTGCTGGAGGAGAACTTAATACTCAGGGATGCGATTAGTGAAGATGGCCCTTCAAAGCGTTCCAAAACACTTGAACCATCCACTGAACAAAATTACTGGTTGATACTGGCTGAGTAAGTAGGTGTAAACTAGAACTGTTATCAGTAGTTCAGTAATGGCTTTAACATATGTTTTCACAGAGAATCTGAATACTGTGTGCGCATGCATGTGTATTACCAGTACTGAGGAATAGTTTTCTTCGTTAGTTATGTGGACACACGTGTTAATTTTTTTGATAAGTTAATGATGATCAGAAAAGTGGAAAACCTGTGCCTACTGAGGTTGGACTATCATCATTATAGTACTTCTCACATTATTATTATTACTTTCCACAGGAAAGTTATTCGGTATAAACAAATGTGTTATTTTATGGAATGTCATGATACAAAATGTAATTGTAATTATTGCATCTTTCATTTACTTATTTTCTGCAAAATGGTTGTCATTAATGTGTGTTCTTCTTCTTCTTCTTTTGTAATCAATCCTAGGATTGGTTGGCAGCAGCTCTTTTTTTAGTTGCTGATACTTGGGAAATCCTGAGGATCTTTAATGCGGTGGATTCCCCTTGCCTTCCGCGTCCTATGCTGTTGACTGTTGCGGTTTATCCGCCTTTAGGGGTGATTTCTCATCCCAAGGGCATGAGGGATCTGACGCTTTCACAGCGACTAAGTATAATGAATTCTTCTCAGGCTACCAGCCATGTAAGGTGGTTTAACGCTCCTCAGGGTACTCCTGAGAACCCTGAGGATGAGGACGAAGATGATTCTCAAAACGGTGTTTTCTCCATTAAACCACCTGACACGGCTGGCAGCCCGAGAAGAATTCATTATGGTCATGGTCAGCTTGAAAGTGACTGCAAAAAATGCAACCTTATGTTCCTCATTAGGACACCGCTGTTCATGCAATTTTCTGTTATGAGTGGTGTTTAACCTTTATCTTGTAAACACAGTAGATGTTTTAATGTGCACAGGGAAGTTGTACAATATGGGACTTGCTCTCAGTCTTTCCAAATTAAATATTAGATAGAAATTTTAAATATGAGTAGGAGGCCTCATTAAACATCTTGTAGTGAATGTAATTTATAGATAGGCAGTAATTTTTTCTGTCATTGATAGTTAAAATTTGAGGACATAGTGTATTATGGAAATTATTAGGGAAAATGGGCATTTTGTAATTATTAGTTTTTCGTTGGTATTGGAATAAATATTGTATTTTCACATGAATCTAGCCTGTACAAAAATATGGATGAATGGGATGTTGTCCGAGGAATATTTCAAAAACACCTCAACTATGACGAGAATATCCACAGGGCATTACAGTGGGAAATATCAGGTAACTGGTATAATGCCAGAAAGGAATATGAAGCTGCACTCTCTTCAATGGATGGTGAAAATATTTTGACAGATTACTACATTGAAGCAATGTATAAGGTATGTTCTTAATTTTTAATATTGTTTTCCAAAAGTACTTATAAGTATGATCTATTTTTAGATCTCACTGTCTACATGTACACTGCCTGATCAAAAGTATCCGGACACCTACGCGAAACTGTCCTCTAAGTGTCCCTTGGATTTACTGCCCAGTAGTGGACATTAATACGGGGTGGGCCCACCCTTGGCATTTATTACAGCTCTAACTCTGCGGGGGAGACTGTCTACCAGGTGTTGGAACGTCGCCAGGGGAATGGCCGACCATTCTTCCTGCAACGCTGTAGCAAGCGTAGTTAGTGATGTGGGTCGTTGGGGTCTGGCATGCAGTTGCCTTTCTAGTTCATCCCAGAGGTGTTCAATAGGATTGAGATTGGGGCTCTGGGCAGGCCAGTCCATTTCCGGAACCTTATTGTCCACAAACCACTCATGAACAGACCCTGCTTTATGGCAGGGAGCACTGTCATGCTGAAACACACAGTTATCATCTCCGAACTGGTCTTCTACCGTAGACAACACGCAGCTGGTCAAAATGTCCTTATATCCTTCCGCCTTTAACGTGCTCCGTAGTATTACGAGAGGACCAAGTCCCTTCCATGAAAAACACCCCCACACTGTCACCCCACCTCCGCCGAATTTCACTGTGGGCACTATACAGGCCGGCATGTAGCATTCACCTAGCATTCGCCACACCCAAACCCTCCCATCTGACTGCCACATGGTATGGCGTGATTCATCACTCCAAATCACGTGTCTCCAGTCGTCCACAGCCCAGTGGCGGCGCTCTTTACACCACTGAAAGCGGCTTGCTTACTGATGTGGCAACCAATAACCATACCACGTTCGAAGTCACTGAGCTCCCTTGCTCCACCCATTCTCTCGGTATCGCGTAGCACTGAACAACATCGAGCCCTCTGCCTCCTTTTATAGCAGCAGTGGTAGTCGTAGTGATATCTAGGCTCGAGTTTACGTTTACAGAGGGGTGTCCGGATACTTTTGATCAGACAGTGTATGTCAGTTGACAAAACTGAATTTTCTGCTTATTCCTAGTGTAAAAATGGTGATCTGTTGCAGTGCCTTGCTCATCTGACAGATTGGGAAAACCTGAACAAGCAAGTGAGATACCAAATTGAGGACAACTTTGATAAGTTATGGGAAGATGATTGGTGAGTACAGAATTTTCAAAAAAAAAAATAAGGTTTGCCTTGTAGGTATGGTCTTATCCTGACAAGAAACTGAAATGGAAGTCTTTACAGTGTGTAGTGCATGTGCCATGGAGTGGAATTGACCATTGCAGGTTCGCCTAACTATTCCCATTTGATATGGCTTCTGTCTTTAAGTTCTTTTAGAAATAGACACTGAACTTAATCATTTCAGATTCAGTATGATATTGCAGATTACAGCATGCTTGTGTTTAATTTTATTTTGACTATATATGGATTTCATTTTTATATTTCTAGGTTAAAGGAACAATTGCTTCCAAAACTACTTTTGTCTGAGGTTCAAATGATGTTAGACAAAGGTGTTGAAGGCATAAGGGAACAACAGTTCCTTCAACAGGTTGATGGATGGTTGAAAGACAAAGATAGGTTCAGTTATCTTTCAAGGCAGTATTGTGAGGAGCTGGCTGCAATATTTCTAATCCAGGATAATGTAGCCCGAGCTCAACACCAAGTAGAATGTAGTTTGACAGCTTTCTTGAACAGCTGGTCAGAACTGAACCCTCTGTCACACAAGTTGCGTACAAAGCAGCTTTTGGATGTGCAGAAAACTGCAGAGTTACAGGTTTGTTGATTTACTGCACTGAGTACAATACATTTAAGCGAATAAGGGATAGCATAGTTTGTTCTTTTTAGCCTGTAATATTGTAAATTTCCTATAATTACACTGGATGTCTCAAGTTGGCAGATGGTTACACAGTTTCATGTCATATGTTTTTAATCTTTTCCTACCCTTTTTGCATTTGTTAAATAATATTTTGTACTGGAATCAAACTGCAAGGTTTCTTATTTAAAAACAGTAAAAAGAAGTGGGTCTCCAAGATCATACTTTGCCCATGACCCACCACTGCTTTAAAGTAGCCCTGTAGTCAAATGGTACAAACTCCTTAAAAATAGGCTATACCTTCTTCCTTGTCACTCTTCTCCAATTCACAACAGTAGTGTAAACTACACATGCCACCTAATTAAACTATGGTATGTTAATTTCACATCTGGATACATAGTGGGGTCCGCAGCAGCCGCGCGGTCGGTGGGACCGTGGGTTCGAATCCCACTCAAGCCATGGATGTTTGTCCACGTTTTTCTGTGTTGTGCTGTCCTGTGTACAGGTAGAGGCCTTGCGATGGGCCAATCCCTTGTCCAAGGAGTCCTACCGAATGTCCATAGATCAAGCCAACGAAAAGTTGGGACCCGCAGTGCTCAGGCACTTGAAGAACGGGTCGTTCCCAGTATCCAGTACCAGGATACATAGTACTGTAGCACTTTATTCATGAATGTATGAACTGAATGTTGTATGTTAAACTACAAAGATAAAACTTTTTTTTTAATTTATTGTTGCAGGCCTGTCTTGCATTTGCCACAGGTGGTGAACACTCAAAGCGTGAGTTGCTGGCAAAAGATCTTGTACGAAGGTGGAGCAAGAACATTCCTAGTGTTTTTGATTCTTTGCTATGCTGGGATATTAAAGCAATGTACAGGTAAAGTTATTATTAGCACTGGATACATCTAATTCAGAAGTAATGTGAGTACAAAAAGTATGTGACATTGTAGAAATTATGTACCATGTATTATTTTATACTTGATAGCAATATTATTTTGTGCATTAGGAAGAAGTTCACCGGTCAAATTGATCAGATCCTGGAGAATGGTGATGCATCAAATGCTCTGAACAGTATGAATCTAGCCATGGTAGATTCAGCATTGTACCAGGAAAACTTCAACGTTGCAAATAAGTACTTGTTACAAAGCAAAGAGAAGGTACTGCAAGATTCATAATAATACTATTATTTTCACAAAGCCTTTGTGGAGATATAATCCACAAAGACCATTCAGCACTTCTGAGTTTTGATTCCAACAGCAGCATTAAGATGTGGGTTTATGGTGCATGACCTTTTCTGTCTGTGTTTTCATGAATATGTTATTTAACCTGATTCCAAAAATATCTGCTTGTTATAATACTTAAGTATGTGAGTGGTTATGGTAGTTAAAATAGTGGTTGTAGCTGAATTATGAAAATCTTTATTGGAAAGAAACTCATGATTTATTATGTAGAATAGTACTGAAATGTAAATTGGTATGTTAATTTACAGGTGTCCAGAAGTGGTAATGACTTGGGTCTCCGGTGGAATTTGGCAAACAGCAAGGCACTCTGGCTTAAAGGACAGTGTATGAACACACCTGATAAGAAGCTAAAGTCAGGATTATTTTCCTGGAACGTGATAGGTAACTTCAGTTTTATTATGGGTACACTGGCTGCAACTTCGTTTGGATTTGTGTCTTGAACATGCACAAGCAGATTATTGAAGTCTTCAACTAAGCTATAAGCTAAAAGAATTAAATGTTCTGAAAAGTGAATTAGTAAATATAAAGTGTGGATGGAATTTTTATTCAAAAGAGTCATCTTCCATCTTGCTAAACTTCAATCACTTTGAATTCTGTAGTCTTTGAGGCTGTTCATTCCTGCTTCCATATAGCAGAACATATAATATTGTAAAAATTAAGAAAGGACATATCTTAACTATCAAGGATCCTGGCTTTGGGAAATTTACTTCTGTGGATGTCTACATACGTACAGTGGAACCTACGAATAGGATCTATGTCCCAAATACCTGTGTTTTTCAGATCCACTTGTAGAAGATCAGAGACTTGAACAATATCCTATGTTGCATGTGGACATTCTGCAGCATGTTTCTGTACTGGCAACAGGGATATTACAGCTACTTGAACAGCAACCGAGTGTTCTGGCGCATCTTCCAGCAGATGATGTAAAAAAACTAGCTGACAGAATTAGAGCACCAGACTGCAGGTACAGTTTGCCATTTGTTGTCAATGAATGCCAATGCATAATGGTTATCACTTGAACTGTAGTCTGAAGGTAGTTGGTCAGGTGAGGTCAGCATTGCTTATTTTGCTAAATAATATTTCATAGACTTATTTCCATAGACATGTGCTATACTGGGACAGAATAATCAGTATACACAGTAACATTTGTTTTTCCTCTTCATAATCTGCTCTGATTCTGTCAAATATAAATTTATGTTACATTATAATTGAAATTTAGCGTAACTTTCATAATAACAAGAACTTATAAAATTCAGAAAATTGCTTATTCTAATGTGTACACATCTGAAAATGGTTGAAATACATACTATTCAAATCTGACTTCTAACTTTTAATTACATATGATGGCACTACGGTATTAATTTTGTTTAGACAACATTAGTCTTTTGGCATTTTGAAAATAGCAATGTTGATGTCTTTAAACAATATATGAACTAAGAATTTAAAGATGTGATACATACACAACCTCGTTTACTTGTAATCAACCACATATTAAAACCGTCCCTTGTATGGAGTCCACTATTGCAGCACTTATGTAATTCCCACCCATAACTCACTGCACATGAATAAATTTATGGGAATAAATATGTCAGCTTGTATGGGACTTGTTTGACAGAAAATGTACAAAGAAGTTTGGTAATTTGTTAGCTGGTCAACTGAGCTAAGCTGTAGCTGACCTTGAATAGTTATGGTAAAGCATAGTGGACCAGCATGCGTTATAGTGTGTTTGCGCATAAAAAGCAGTTCATCATGATCTATAAACAGTGATTGGGATGAGAATTTCTGCAGTAAATTATCAGTACATTTGAAAAGTGTGTTCAAACTGCTGACTACCATGATAAATACAGAACGCATACCTTTTTTAAACAGAAGTGACCCTCTCAAAAACTATCATGATCTTAATGGCATACAGCTTCTGGCACCATCCTGCATTTATTAAGATTTCAAAGATACAGATTTCTCTTTGTTGGTAAATTGTTCTCTGTTGATATGATGATCATTTATTTTGTCTGAAAGTTTGCTTTTCTGCTAACATTCAAGTAGGTGGAAGACACATGTAAAATTATATGCACTATATATTTCAGCGAAGATCAACTCAAGCATCACCTGAAGCAGCATGGTCTGGGAAGTCTGAAGAGGTCTGCTGAGTTGGTTACTCCTACATGCAGCTCAGAGCAAGCTGTTGCCAAGGCTTACCTTCAAGTTGCCGAGTATTGTCGGGCTCACTCTGATATATCACGTTAGTATATTTAACAGGCTCTCAGTCTGCTGACTACGTGCTAGTTTTGTGGTATTGTGTCCCACTGTGTGTTTATTCTTGGCAAGAATCTTGGCATTATTAGGTTCACCACCATATCCAGAATGGCTCCATGACCTACCCAGACTCCTGGCCAATCAGTATTTGAGCTCTGAAAGTAAAGTGTGTGTGTGTGTATGTATGTATGTATGTGTGTGTATATATATATATATATATATTAATATAAATAAGATATTTACATTACATTATTTTCATCTGCCACTGTAGCTTATAATATATATTGCATATTCTCTCATATTCATCATAACAAAATTTAATTTAAATAGTTTTCTTTAGTTATTTTCATTTTAAGAAAACAACAGTTGTTATATTATAGATGTTCTTCATGTATTGAAGAAAGATATTATAAATAATTTACAGAGTAATAGTACTGACAATATTTCTTCTGGGTTCTGTAGATTCCAAGCTAACAGTTTTGTAAGACACTTCGCACCTGTAGTTTCTTGATAGAAATAGATTTAAGTGGCTACTGCTGGCATTGAGGTGTGGTTATCTTATGTCTTCTTGCTTTTATAAAATATCTCTTGATTTCCAGTAGAGGAAGATAATTTTGGCACTGACATAGTGATATCCATCTTGAGAGCAATGCGGTATGGGTCAAAAGATGCACGCCAATTGTTCCCATGTCTCTTACGGTTGCATGGACTTCATACTCATTTGTCTGAACTGTTTCACAAAGAGGCAAGTCTGAGGAAATATTAATAATTTAGCTTTGATATTCATTATTCTAAACTGTTCTTTATTCAGAATAACTGTGGGTTGCTTGTAAACATGGACAAAGAGTTAGTTATGACAAATTGAAAGCCTAGTCCACAATGAACTGAAATATGTATTTTGTTGTCATTTGGTCTTTGCAGAATCTCCCTTTCATATGACGTGTATTAGTCCATATTTCTTCAGAATACATGATAGTTCACTTCTCTCTCTACTGCTCAAAGACAACATAGTACCATTTCTTTCCCAGTGACAACTGTTATAGGAGATTTAAAGTTGAGGCTTTTCAACAGTTTGTACATAATTGTTCTATTGAAACTGGGAAGTTTGGGATTATCGTTAAAAGCAGCCAGAGTTTTGTTAAACTGGTACTGAATTCCAGAAATTTGCATGAATTATTTTTCTTTGAATTGTTTTTTGATCAACTCATCATTGTCTTTTCTTTTGGTATACTTTTATTGAGTGATTTAAAGTAACTTATGGTTTTGTGTTTATATGCTACTTAGTATTAATATTTATGTGCTACTCTTATGACATACTGCAAATATATGCAACTTGGTTCGCTGTGTCCGATGTGTAGAAGTCAAAGTTGTCCTTAACATATGAATGTTTGATAATGGTTAAAGCAAATTGTGTGTTGTACATTCTTCTTGGAATTTCTTCTTCACTTCATGTCATATTAAGTACATTCTATTGCAGAGCACTGAAGTTCCAGTATGGATGTTCCTTGGCTGGGTGAACCAGTTGCTATCTTGTCTCGACACTGCCGTAGGCCCAGTACTCCACAGCTTGGTTCTGCGTCTAGCTGAGACATATCCTCAGGCCCTTATCTACGCTTTTAAACTGAGTGTGAAAAATTACAATCTTGGCAGTGGCCATGAAACCCTGAAGGCCCTTGCTGATCGGTAAGTGATAAAGGCAAATGTAGTAAGTAACAAAACCAGAGATTTAGTTGACAAATTTCTGATCCAGGAAACATTGCATATTACATAGTAGTAGGTATGTAATTGTGTGTTGGAATTATTTGTTCTGCGTGTATTTAAAAAAACAGGAATAATTACACAAAGATATGAGGTTGGTTCTTACAGTTCCAATAATGGATGGATCAACTGAAAATGTGAATTTGATTACACACCTCCACCCTCAAAGTATTATCCTTGGGGAAACTACATACTTTTATCCTCAGCTGTACATTTCTTGAAAGCACTGCTAGAAAACATTTTCCAGAATGCTGTTCAGAGCAGCTGTGATTATATCTTTCACCTTGTCCATGCCACTGAAGCGCTGTACCTTCAAATGAGATTTCACAATTCTAAAGAGATGAAAATCTGGTGGAGAAAATGTTCAAACCTGACCTTTATTCCATCATTAAAGCAACCAAACCTAGTTAAGATGTGGACATTATTATCCCATTCATTTATCACCTGGATATTAATCCAATTGAGTTGGTACGGAGCCGCATTAAGAAACATAACTTTAACTTGGTGACGTACCCCGGCTAGGCAAGAAAAAGTGAATTTGTGAACAAAGAGGAAAGTGTGTCATGGTGTAATCATAGCTGGAAGTGCAAGGAAGAATTTAATGTGATGGAGACCATAGTTTATGAAATATCAGAGGGCACTGTTATCAATGCAGGTGCTCCCAGTGAGATATGTGATAGTGATATTACTGCCATCTGTCGCTGGAATGGTAGAAATGAAGAAGAAATGAGAGTGCCCACGTGAATCAGAATTAGGGATGGCTGTTTGAGTATTGCTTACTTGTTTCATACAGTTTAATGTATTGACTGCTGCTGGTACTGTGTGACACAACTTAATGCATTAAAAATATGAGCCTAGTATTTGTACATTTTCTTTGTTGTATGTAGAAATATAATTTACAAATTGGTTTTCTGTTTCCTGCAGGTTAGCTAGTCTACTGTTTGCTGATCCAATGTTTGACACCTTCCTCAGAGCATTCTCATGTCTTGGTCAGCCATGTAAAATGCTCTTCTATTTTGTGGATAAACTTGAAAAACTCTTAAATGCTGAAACTCCAAACTGTGACCGCCTCTGTCACACATATGATACAATGATGAAGGAGTTGTTCCCGTGTTCTGATGAGAATATACACGGCGCTGTATTTCAACAAGTAAAGGAGTACAAAATAATGTTAGAAAAAGCAGGGTCAAGGATCAAGGGTGGTGATAAGAGAGTTATTAAAGATTTGGGTAAGATCAAGAAACGACTAGGATCTGTGATCCAAAATCTTAAACCTCCCACCCAACTAAAGGACTACAGTCCCTGGCTCAGTGAATTTCAGGCTGGCAAACATAGTTCTTTGGAACTGGAGATACCTGGCCAGTACACGGGAGAAAGCAAGCCACTTATCCAACACCACATTAAGATTGCTGGCTTTAAGCAAACTGTAAGTTTAACCATGTATTTTTAAGATTTTTCAGTTATTTCTTTGGAAGGTTCACAACACATTTAAAGTGGTATGAAATTGTTCTAAAATTTTATATGCTCTTATTAGCACTCGTATTTTGTATTCAGGGGTCCTGTTATCAGTTCTTGGTCTAATGGCTGGATATTCTGACAGATTTTTTTGAGGTTTCTCCATTGTAATGAATTTAATAAATGGAGCTGTGCTGGTCATATGTATTCAGTATTGGTTTTGGTAACTGATAAAATTGTTTTAGTATATTGTTATATTAGATTCGAAGTGTAAACTGTACTCTAAATTCTTAATGTAACACTCAGAAAAATGTCATTTGGAAGAAAAACGTGAATTTAGAAAGGGCAGATAATATATTTATACTAGTTGCAAAAGACCACTGAAATTCAACAGGGAATAACTTCTTTAATATATTAATAACTTGTGTGCCTTTATTTCCTTTCCTGTGTCTTCCCTCATACTTTTATCTTGTTTCATTCTTTCCTCCACATTTCTTTCTCATCTCTTCTACATCCGTCTCCTTAGCACTAAAACCCATCCTTGTTACTGACCACATATATCTTATTTCATACATCACATCCCATTGTCTAAACCCAGTTATCTGAATATTTCACACTTCTTTCTTCAAGTAACTTAACAAATAATTAAACAGGATTATACCTACACTTTGTAACATAATAATGTCCAGTCTCCATCACACAGAATTTGTTCCATTGAAACTATTCTGCTCCATGTCATACTGAAATATCTTGAAAACCAAAAGACAGCATTACAAATTACTCCTTTGATCTCTTGTACAGAACATTTTGCCATCTAGCATCATTACCGAGAAACTTTTTATCTCAGCTATACCGTGTTATTCCCTGGTGTGGTTGCCATGTCTGAACCCTTTTCACCTGTAACAGCAAGGAAGCATATGTCAAATTGGCTTTTATATGTTAAAAACAGATTAAAACAATTAATAGAATAAAGTATGGAATTTAATTTAGAAAACATTTAGTCTTTATAGATTTTTAAAGCTTTTTGATGAAATAAGCATAACTTATATAGAACATTTTAGCAAAAAGAGATAACATACATCTGATTAAAGGGATTCAAAGTCTGTACCACAAAATGAAATCACATGCCAGGCAAAATTTCATATCAAAACAAAGATTGTAGGCAAGATTATAGAAGAAGTTTCACTTTCCAGTTGTCTGGGTTGTGATATGTCTTTTAAATATGACAAATATATAAACAATAATATGCATGAATTCCACTCAATATGTAGCACTTAAATTCCTGTGGCATTTCTACAGCTGTTTTTTTCCCATGGCAATCAGTATAATTATTTATGGAGCAGTGTGTAACAGATTTACACCAATGCTCGTACAGTTATAGAAAGGACATTTATCATTCCAGGTTGAACATCAGAACTCAAAGACATTGCCTCTGCGGGTTACAATTTTTGGTAATGATGCCAAGGAACATCAGTATTTGGTCAAGTTTGGAGAGGATCTCCGTCAAGATCAGAGACTTGAGCAATTATTCATCCTAATGAATAAAATACTACACCAAGATCCTGCTTGCAGGCAAAGGAGCTTGTCAATAGCAACTTACCAGGTATTGAGAAATACAGGCTTATAGTTGCTTCAATTTCAATATCATTTTTGTGTCATGGAGGAGACAATGAGGGAAATGTAACCAATTTAATTGATATTATATAGCATCTTAATCACCTACTTGATTGTGAGCATCAGCTGTATACAGTAATTTGGATTAATAATGGGAAGCCCAAATTATAGAAAACAATTATATGTAATAGTTCATAAAAACAAGCGTATCTGTTAACAATACAGCAACAGATGTTAACTTTAATGGTGGTAGGACATAAATATGATGAAAAGATAATTTGACTCATAGTATCAAAGTTAGTGTATTGTCTCCAAGAGGAGGATATTTAATTTTCCATACCATGATTAGCAATTATGGAACAGAGTTCATATTTTGTCAAGTATATCAGTGGTATTCAACCTTTTTTATTCGCGTACCCCCAGATATAATTTCTCTTCAACTTTATACCCCCAAAGTTGTTGGTGTATAATTCAAGTTATACATAGTATATAATATACATCTAAAATTAATTAAATAAATTACATTACTGATTATTCAGTGTTTATCACAAAATAATATATATTTTTTTTAAATTTCACATACCCCCTAAGATGTCTTCGCGTACCCCCGGGGGTATGCGTACCCCAGGTTGAATACCACTGATGTAGAGCATGCTGAACACTTGCAGAGTATCTTAAAAATGAATAATACAAAGCATACCCAAAGTTAGCAGGAGTAATCATGTGGACATGCAAGCGTAGGCCTGGCAGATTGTGTAAATTGGTAACTATGAGAATAATGTTCTTGATGTAGGGTTTTTCTCATTTGGTGGTTTCCCTCCTTTTATTTCAAATCAATATACTGCAATTTCTGAATGCTGAAATAAATTTGTCGGAAGTTTATTTCTGATCTTTTTTGTCACTCCTTTTACGATACAGAGAATAAAGAAGACTGTGTGAATGTACCTTTAATTTCCACTGTAATACGCAAAGGGCAATTATGGCCAGAAGAGAACAGCAACTGTTTGAAGAGGTTAAGTTTCTTCTATTGAAAGTTTCGTCAATTTTTATTTATCTTTTATTGCTGAAGGTTAATGCATATGAAATATGTAATAAACCAGATATTAAACACAACTTTCTTTCAGGTGGTTCCTCTTACCACTCATCTTGGAATTATACAGTGGGTGGATGGCACTAAAGGTCTCAAAGATCTTATGCTGGGTGTTCTCGACCAAAGTGAGATGAAAATGTAGTAAGTTTAATCAGGATTTTACTCTTAAATCATGCCCTGAGTTGTGTAAAATTCTACATATTTGTGTGTATATCCCATTTTTTCAAGACTCAAATTATATTAATTTAGGGCACTGTTTCTCAGCCTTTTCTAAATTATGACCCTTTCCCATGTTAACAAAAGTACAATAAAGCAATCCAGTTTTTATTTGCCGTGGTCCCATAGTAGCAACTGTTGGGTAACGGGAGGTTAATAAAACATAACAAGGAACTTCCGCGGTGTTGACATCGAAATTGAACGATACTGAAAATGAAGATGGTCGTATTCTTTGTGCTCACTGCTGTGAGAACCTCAAATCCTACTTAATACTGAAAATGTGCATTTAACAGCATTTATTTGTGTGATTTTGGCAGGCCACGTAAATAATGGAGGAGGGGTTTATCTACTAATTAGCAACAGATCAGATTTGCACTGAGTAGTAATTCAATGAACTTCATTGTAATGAGCCATTCACACTTCATAATAAGATCTCGTCACCAATAACCGTGCAGCAGCAAGGGTGAGAGATGTAAAACTCTTGTGACATTTCTTTGTAATTCTAAGGTGGCTGTAAACGTGAATGTGTTTTAGCTGTGTAATTCTTTTTCAGCAAAATGTCCCATGTTGAATACATGAGATGGATATCTGAGGCAGCAAGGGCTCAGAAGGGTGATTATAAGGAACAGTACGGTGGGGCACACATGAAATACTCTCGAGATGAAACTAATGTTCACTTCAGAAAGATGGTGAATATGGTACCCTGGAACATCATGAGGTTTGTCAAATTTCAGATACCTTTCTGTAATACAGATGTTGCATACTTATATGTGAACTATTCTTATTTTTTTCTAGCATTGTTTTTATTTTATGTGGGTCAGTGGAAACTAAATGATTGCAAAGGAAAGTAACAGTGACATCTGCATGTAAGTTTTTGTTAAAAGATCCTTCTGTATACCCACATCAACATACTGAAGAGATTATTGTGTTATTAATTTTTACAAATTTGTGTCCGACATTATTTTAAGGTCTTTCAGTTCTCTAGGGTGACTTGCAGTATTTATGTTCTGAGGTGTATCCATGCAATTCTTCTGTATTTCAATATCTGGCAGGTGTAAACGTGAATTTATTATGAAGTAAGAGACCTTAAGGTTTATATGCTAGTGGGAGCCACTAATGTTAGATTTAATGAAAAGTAATTCAGGCAGAGTAGAGATTTTTTAAGTATGCAATATCAGTAGGCACCCCCCCCCCCCACCACCACATATTTTAAATTCATACTTCAAATAAAGTTTGATTTGAGATTTTCATGGCAGTGAGTCCAAAGATGGAAGTCTTCTGGGTTGTTGCACAACAACCCAGAAGACAGCCATCTTCAAATAAAGTTAATGAAAGCTGGAATTAAAGCAGTTTCATACATGACCATTCAGTGTAGTAATGCTACCTATAACAAAGAAAATGCTAAGCTATGGTGAGAACCTCTTGTACTCATTGAGAAATTTTACCATGTGTACATTCCATATATCATGTTCATGTAAATTAATAGATTGAATGGACCTGGTCAATAATAAGACGTGTGTAATTATAACAAGACAGATTTGTATTGGTATCGAAGTTCACATGTTTTTTTAACATTTTACAGACATGCACTTCAGAATTTGAGTACATCTCCAGAATTGTACTTCACTCTTCGTCAAAACTTTGCATGCAGCCACGCAGTACTGTGCATAGCTCATTGGTTACTGGGAATTGGTGATCGCCACTTGAGCAACACTTTGGTGTCGATGAAAGATGGACAGTGTGTGGGAATTGATTTCGGTTATGCATTCGGGACAGCAACACAGTTCCTTCCTGTACCTGAACTAATGCCTTTCAGACTTACACCACATATAGTCAACTTGCTTCAGCCACAGGATGAAACAGGTCAGCTATCTTCGATACTGGGATAATGGGAACGGCCCGTTCTTCAAGTGCCTGAGCACTGCGGATCCCAACTTTTCGTTGGCTTGATCTATAGACATTCGGTAGGACTCCTTGGATGAGGGATCGGCCCGTCGCAAGGCCTCTACCTGTACACAGGACAGCAGAACAAACATCCATGGCTTGAGTGGGAATCGAACCCACGGTCCCAGCGACCAAGCGGCACAAGGCCCACGCCTCAGACTGCGTGGCCACTGCCATATTGGCATCACTTCATTTTAATTTTTATACTTAAGCTATTACATGGTGTGTAGAGGGGGAATATTGGAACTGCAAAGGGTCCATGGCATGGAAAGAGCTCAGTCAGTAAAATGAAGGGATGCCCATTGCTAACAGAAATTTTAAAAATTACAGAAAATAAGTGTCTATAAACAGTTTTACATTGCTGATCCTCTATTGTGCTAATTTCCTTCAATTTTTCCATTTCAATCTTCTGTTATATAATAACACAAATATAATTTTTTAGTAAATTTGTATGCAACTAAGAACACAGATTTATTTCAGCAAATTATATTCATTTGTTTGAATTTCTTCATAAGAACTCTGTGTATTTTTCATGAAGTCCAAGTATTTTAAAACCAAACATCAGTGAAGGAAACAAAACAGATTTTACATTTGTGTTGGGTTTAGGATTGTTTCGTGAGACTATGGTTCACTGTTTGCGTGCTCTACGGAACAACTGCCACATGCTACTGGCTACAATGGAGGTATTTGTACAAGAGCCATCAATTGATTGGTTGGAATTTGCCAGTAAACATGAAAGTCTAAATAAGGACACACATGAAGGTAAGATTTCTGCATATTTGTATAAGTTACAATGGCAGGAATTACATAATTTTGAGAAGTTTGGGTCTAAAGTATGTGACATTTGTCCAGTTTTATCATGGAAGAATTTCTTTGGAGGCTGTTCATTTGTCTTGAAACAAAATTAATCCATGTCAGGGATTGATGCAGCTGCTACTGTTTTAGTATTTTTACTGCACTGCATGTAATGAAATATCAGTAATTTTTATCATTGTTTTAGAGTCACAAACATGGTATCCTCAACAGAAATTAGACTTGGCTAAAGAGAAGCTGGAGGGGGCAAACCCAGTGGCCATTACCACTGAAGAATTAAAAGCTGGCTTTAACAAATCCGAATACCTTGAGAAGTTCCTGGAATGTGTAAAAGGCCACAATAGTGTGAGAGCTAAAATGCCATCACATAATTTATCACCGGAGGAGCAGGTAGGCAGGGAATGTAAATATATTTTAAAGTACCTAATTTCCCGAAAGTATGTGGTGTACTGTGGAGGAGTGTTTAGGGCAAGTGGTCATGTTACCTTTCAAGTACATTTTAACAAAATGACAGAAATGCATTTGTTATGCAGCTAATTGTACAATTATATATATATAGCTATTCTTATACTTCCGTTGAGTGGCTGCAATAACATTCACTGTATTTTGCTTAGAAATGTGGCATATGTAAACCATATAAAAGTTACATTAATTTATATATACAAAGCTGAAGGTTTATATGTGTATTGACTCCTTTAGAATATTGTTATTTTGAGGAGGATGCACTGAATTACTTTGTACCTCCCCTTCTCATCTGACAATTTCTGCACACACTTTTCCTTTTCCCATTTACAAAAGAATCCCATTTATTATTACATTTGCTTGTTTTTAGGTCGACTGTCTGTTGGATCAAGCTACAGATCCCAATGTCCTGGGTAAAACCTGGGTTGGGTGGGAATCTTGGATGTGAACTGTGGTCTTCATCGGAATTGCTGATATAAAATATGAACTGTGTTGAGAAATGAATGCTATTAGAATAGCTGAACTATGCATTTGTTGCCACTGTTAATATCAAGAGTACTAGGGCACTAGTAATTTTATTGTTTATGAGCTACAAGTGAACTTAAAATGTAGCATTTAAATTGATTATGCTTTAATTGTATTATATCTCCTGTTGAATGAAATGCCATGTAAAGCTGATGGGGAAAGAAAGAGCACAATAGGGCACAACATATAGCTACTTATTTCTGTAAATGGCTCATGTGCTTTTCTTGTCTACCTATTTTACATATGTTTACTATTGTACTGCTCATCAAAAAACTGATTTTCTTCCATATTTTATTATAAAAGTATCAAGTACCATAAAACATGAAAAGATTTTTTCTCCATGGTTTATGGATTCTCTCTTTCACCAATTATTTGAAAGCATGTATTGTGATAAAACACATGGAAATTTTTTTGTGCGAATAAACTGTCTACATACATTTGACTGATTTACTTTTATTGTATTATCTGATATGCATACCTTTTTAAAATCCTGCTGGATACATATCCACTAGAACAGAAACTATGTAGCCTAAGTGTGTACAAAATTGTATTTTACATACATGAAAATAATATATTATGTAGAGCAAATAAAATGTCATAGTCTCAAAATTTAAAAATATGTAGACTTACATGATAACAATGAAGAAATTCAATCGCAGTACAGTTATCTCCATGGTTGCACTTAAAGGTTTGCTTGTAACAAAAGTAATGCAGACTGTATGTGGTTGTGTGCACATGTTCACATGTAAATACTGACATGCGTCGTTACTTCAGTTGTCAGTAACCTTCACTTCATTCAATATCCAAAGTACATACTTAAAAGAGTTAATGGATATATATATACAGTCTGAAAAAAACAGATCTTGTATCATTAAGCCACTGTGCGTGGAATACATTAATATATGAGAATGTAGGCATATTCCCTAATACATGGCCTTTGTATGATTTATCATGCGGCAAACTTTGAAGAGCCCGATATCAGTAACATGACAGAAAACCTTTCCACTTATCATGGTACCGTTTCCTTTATATCAGGGTTCCCATGCTTAAAACATCTGCGTTTTAGGGTCCCTGCGTAGTCTGTTTTGTATCATCAATAGATTAATCCTTCCTAACGATTTTCTGTGACAGTTCTCATGGATTTTTTAAAGTTTACAATATATTGATTTATTTTGATACTTGATGCATTACATGAATTTGTCACTGAAAAAATGAATATGCAACTGAAAAATAAATATAGTGACAGAGCATCTACCAGAACAGAGTTACAAGTTAACAATAGAAATATTTAAATATATAGTCCTAGCAGTCTGCCGACACACATTACCAAGGAAATATAAATTTCTGTGAGGGAATTTTTGGCAGGTGCACTTTCCTCCTCATCTGTCTTTTAAGAATCTTGTCTGAGAATGTCTTCATATACAACATAACATTTCTACCATTTTAAGTACTTACCGACCAGAACACAGATTACTTGGACATCACAACTTTATGATCAAGTTCAGCCAATCTGAATGCTTTCAAACTTCCCTTAAGGTCACTACTTTGCCATAACTGCTGGAAATGCTGTCGTATAAAACTGAAAAGAAGCACAAGATTTATTCATGAAGGTGTTGGGTGAAACAACCCATTGCTTTTGGATATTTTCAAATTTTGTGTTAATGATAGATACATGAATTGTCTTCATATTTGTCATTATTTATGTAATCATTTAAATTTAACGTGTTCTTAGCAAGTCAACAGGAGATTAGAAAAAGGTGAAACCCAACATTGTAAGGCATCGTTCAGAAACCAATATATTTGGTATGGGCACAACAGAAGAATGGAAAGAAAACTTATAAAAGAGATAAAATTTGAAATAGTCGATTCATGTAACATGGATATGACTTGAGAAATCATGAACAAGTGCCCAATGAATAAACCTAGAAAGCAGGATGTTCTTTTCCTGTACTATGAAGGAATGTAAATAAATGTAAAATGCTCAAGCCATTTTCAGTACCTCATCTCTCTGTGCCCATAGTAGAAGAGTGTATAAGAAACTCCTGTGAAAGAGAAGTCCATAATATAGCCTACATAAGAAGATGTGAAAATTATGATCATAAAACAATTTACTATCTAATATTTGGGAAGACAGATTAATGTGCTGTTATTTCCAGTAATGTCATTGGAAATGTGATATTTGTCATACCATTTGTAACTTGCCAATGATTCCAACATTCGAGCCTTTTCTGAGGCGTGTTGTATTATACGTGGTGGCAGATTAGCTAATCGTGCTACATTTAATCCATAACTGTGCCCTGCTGATCCATTAGTCACTTCATAAAGAAATGTTAATACCTCAGGAGACTTATCCTCTGCAACAATGAAGATAAATTATATATAACCTTCTGAAATCTAAAATGGGATGACTCCTATATGTAAAATGCTGAGAAGATGTGTTCGAGTAAATTACACTACGCACAAATTGCATGCAGAAGTGATCCATACTACAGTTCACATTGTTAAATGCACAAGAATATCTCAGTGGATAAAAAAATAAATTAAGATTTAAAAGGCTGAAACATATTACATAAAACAACACAAAGATATGAGAATGAACAGCTAACTATGTAATCCTGTGCACAATACTTGGTCACATCTTAGTAAATAATAAAAAGTTCAACCTTATATGAATAAACACAAAAACAATCATAAACCATATTTTACCTTTATCATGAACTAGGAAAGCCATGTGGTAGTTGTGAGCTTGCCCTTTATACTGGCGCTCCAATTCCATTACAGCTGGATAGTGCGTAACAAATAGGGTCAAGCACTGCACCTGAAAAAGTGAAGTGGCTTACATACACCTGATATAAAGTTACAGGAAACAATTAAACTAAACTGAAAGTACAGAGGAAAGTTTATCATGCATCACAAACATAAATACCTGTGTCAAGAGGTGGTGTAACGTAGCAATGGCAATAGCAGTTCCGTCGCAAGAACTCGTGCCACGCCCCAACTCGTCGAGCAGCGCCAAGGAACGACGAGTTGCCTTACGCAGAATGACAGACGCTTCTCCCAGTTCCAGCAGCAAAGTGCTTTGTCCTTGAAACAACTCGTCTCTAGCTCCCATACTGAGAAGAAAATTAAAAACAATGTAATAAAACCTTCCCTGCTTGATGAAGTTTAGCGTATGAGAAAACACATGGTCAGTGTTAAAAGTGAACCTTTATACAGTTACTATTTAAATGCAATTTTTCAGAGGAAATACTTCTAGTAAACAACATTTAGAGAACCCAACGTTTCATCTTGTTTTTAAATATGTAATTGCCTGTTATGTGTAACTCTACCTTCCTATTAAACCGCTTTGTTTACAACGAGCGATAGCTTATTCGGTCGGCAACTCACCGAATGAACACAGAATCCAATATACTGACTGTTGCACTTTCTGCAGGTACATATGAACCCATGTGTGCCATTACTGCAATAAGAGCCACTTGTCGTATATAGCAGGACTTTCCACCCATGTTTGGACCAGAAAGAATCATGCAGCATTCTTCAGAACTCTGAAACATTAATGTAGTATCTTACAAAAATCTGCACTTAAAAATATAACACACACTAACATATCTTACATTCTTAACATAAATTTCGAGATACAAAATTAATATTTAACCTTTTTCATGTGTATTTAGACAACGTTCAAATATGGCTTATAAGAAGCAGCTGCTGCAATTATACGTAGTTCAGCAAGGTTGTACTGCCTACTAAGAATTTAGCTTCAATAAGCAAATACAGGAAAGAATAATGTTGTGGGGAAATTTCAAGAAAATCTTCTATAGTGAATCTCTATAATCATTACAAATCTCATACTGAAATTACACAGAATTCAAAATACACTTATGGGGGCAGGACTATGGTCAAATATTGTTAACCCTTATTGTTATTCATTGCAGTATCACACTGCCAAACCATTTACCCCCATACCCCAGCATCCTATGTACAATAAGTTAATCATAGAGCATAATTAATCTTTTCACTGGTATTTTTCATCACCTCAGAATAAAGTAAGTACAGACAATTATATGTTGGTGGTTTTCATGGTTTCTTTCAGTGCCTTACTCATCTTTTCTACTGGCTATCATCACCTTTAACAGACATTTATCCCTCTTTAAAGTTGCGACCAAGCAAAGAACTGATGCTCAGCTCACTGTTGCGTGCCCAATTGCCATTTGTACCAAAAGATTAGTTTCGGTCACATCTGCAATCTTGTCACATGATTGAGAGGACATGTATGTGGAGGAAAACAATGCAAATCTGTAATATAAATTGTATTTCCTTAATTTTAAGACACTTTTTTTCACATTTTAAAATTCCTGAAATCGGGTGCATCTTACATTTGATGGCATCTAAGAATTGATATAATGTATTTTTTTTTCCTGACAACCTATTACTAAATCAAAGGGAATATTATAATTGGTGTCATCTTAAAACTGAGGGAATACAGTACATTCAGTTATGACAGTCACAGTGCGAAGAAGAAAATGTACTCTCAGATCTAAAATGTACTTACAATGTTACAGTAATTTTTTCAATGTAAGTGATTCAGAGAATGAAGGACAATTAAGAGGAAGAAACGTAATTCATGCACTAATCTGCATATGGTGTTACTTATTTCCCAAAGTATTTCATACAATAATACACAAAACTTACTACCTACCTTCAATTTTGTACCATTTGCTACAAACTGATCACCAGATGAAAAAAGAAGAGAAATCACAGGATGCCTTCCCTTTTCAATATCAACAATCACTTCTTCCACATCTACCAGTGTAGGCCTAAACAGATACATTCACATTACATAACAATCTTTCAAAGTATTATCATACATTCTATGTATAAAAAACTCTGTTATGATGCTTCAGCTCTAATGCTTAACAATGACTTCTAAACACATCAAAACAAAACAAAAATTACACAACTTAGAGATGGCTGTGGGTTCTTGTACACCATCATTTAGTCAACAGTATGACTGCATGTTTATAACTTTTTTAAAATGTAATTAAATTTACGTTCATTGATACAGTCTTATAGCCTACCGAAAAACCTGTCTGAATTATTTCACTGTATATTCTGTGCAAACTGAATTATAATCTTCAGTAATACATACTTGCAATAACCCTCTTGCTTTGCCACTTGAACCAGTGAAAACAAAACATCTAACATGGCAATGTTTTTTATGGCTTTCTTATGAGAAAAGTAGTGAGCATTAAACTCCGCAAGAAAGCTGAGCCATGCAGAATGACAGTCAGCCACAAGTTGTTCTCTCAGCTGATTCAGCTCTCTGACTCGAGTATCTACTTCCGATGTTCGATAACGAATGACCTGTTTTGTCCTGGAAAATATTAGAGAAAACTATCAGATTTACAACAACCAGTATCCACTGTGTACTTCCAACATTTAAAGTCCCAATTACTAATAATCAGGACAGATTTAATGATTTTAATCCTTAGGCACTACAGAAAAATGTTACGTGAATATAAAATATCTTTTTGTATCTTAAGTGCGTCATGTTTGTGTTGAATCAAATACATATATTATTTTACAGTCTATACACAAACTTATTTAAAATAATGTTATTAAAATATTATAACATTTACAGTATAAAGTATATTATGTTATATTTATGGCGCTTCTTTATCGTAGTACGACATTACATTATTCAGCGCTTTTATTTTTGTTTTTTGGCGACATGTTTCGATGTTTTATGACATCATCTTCAGGTTTATCAATCTATATTATTTTAAAAACTATTATACATTTGCATAATAACACTTGGAAATTAATTCCACAGATAATGAACGTCTGAATACAGACACCAGATCATTATGAAGACGGAAAATTCTACAAACATACTAAAAGACCAATAAATGCAATGCATCAAAATGTATAATAGTTTTTAAAATAATATATATTGATAAACCTGAAGATGATGTCATAAAACATCGAAACATGTCGTCCAAAAACAAAAATAAAAGCGCTGAATAATGTAATGTCGTACTACGATAAAGAAGCGCCATAAATATAACATAATATACTTTATACTGTAAATGTTATAATATTTTAACAACATTATTTTAAATAAGTTTGTGTATAGACTGTAAAATAAATATATGTATATAAAATATCTTACCTCCTTAATGAACTAAAATTTTTAAATCTGTTTTTGATTAAGACAATTCAATGCACATTCAATTTTGAAGGATTATACCTCAACAAATGGCATGCACAAGAAGCAGATTTCTGGATGGCAAGAGATGAGATCAATTAAATACGAAGCAGATACAAAAAGTAACGTGACTTAGAATATCATAAAGGAAATGTAATATTAGTATAAAGCTTAGTGATACAGAAATTCAAATTTGATTAGAAAACAAACTGTTGTAACTGATGAAGTTCAAAAGGACCAAGAAATCAAACTCGTTGCAAGCCTTGATACTGCACCAATAAAATTAAATCCATGGCGTAACAGCTCCAGAGAGCCAAAGCCGACTAGCTTGACTGCTGGCCTCACGTTCACATGCCTAAGCAGAGGTGAACGATCATCCAACCAGATATAGGATGACGTGTGGTCAGCACGACGAACCCCCAGCCATTGCTAGCTTTCCTGACCGGATTACGCTACTTATCTTAGCTCCCCAATTTCCTCACAAGATACTGCACCAATGCTACTGATTATTACCATAATGTAAACACTTGGTAATTACCTGCTGCAGTCAAAAAGGGTATTTTCCGCTGTCCTTAGATTACTTATACAACTTAAAATGTACAATTTTGAAAATGAATAGAAATGTGATGTAGTTTTAAACAACATATGACAGAAATAAAACAAGAGTATTTATTTATTTTCAGTAGAAATTAAATCCAAATAATTGTGCAATTTTACACAACATTCACTGTTATATATGATCTGCTAATAGAGTATTCCATTCAAAGTGTGTAACTGAATGTGGTTGTCAGATGACACTAGTGTGTAATTCAGAAGTGAAGTAGGGAGTTAATATTCCACCCATTTCTTCAGTCAGTCACGATAATGTAATTCGTTTCCAGATTTTATCCAACAAAACAACATGTTTCCACTGTACTTACTCGCTGATTTTCCTCCATGAATGTGGAACTAACTTCTTTTGCTTCTGTTGTACCTCAATAAGAAATTCTTGACCTGACACCGTCACATAATCAAACCTCAGAAGTCCCAATGTGCGAGCAATACCAGGCTTCAAGTCCTCCAGATGTTGAGTAACTGCTAAAATTTGTTCTAACCTCTTGGTAACAGATGGAAAAGCAGAGTAGTCATGAAGTAATTTTGTCTTGTCTCCATCCCTACAATTTTAACAAACTGCAAATGAATTTTGAAGCAAAAATTATTCAAAACATGAAACTTTCAACAGCATGGCAGCAATGTGACATACACATACAACTTTAAACTCTTCACATTAGACGGCAGCACTATGCAGACAAACAAGAACATATTTTTGCAGTTCGGGGAGTAAAGTCTAATGTTGCAGCAAAAGGAAAAAATCATTCCTTGTTGCAGAATGAAGTTTACCTGTAGGTGGGTAAACTTGAATGTCACAGTAATAGGGTTGAGTCACTGCAGTCTAAAATTAATTAACGTCACAGCCCATTAAACCCCCAGGTTGGCAGAGTTCACTTACACAGTGAGTGCCTCACCTAGCTGCTTGTTGATTTAGGTTTTGGATAAAAGGCTGGATATTGGACAACAGCTCTACAGTATCCTTGATCAAATCCTGCAGCAAGGTACTCTGCAGATCTTGTTCAGCTAGTGCAGATAATGCCTGCAAATCTGTCTGTAGTTTCCCCAAAGTCTGTAAAACTGCATATAAAGTTGCTGGTCCACACTGCAACATACATAAAAACCTGTTCACAGTACCCTATAATCAGTCTGCAATAAAAAGTCATGGATAAAATATGCATAATAAAGCAGTAGAAAGAAGCCTTTATTTGAATTTCAACATAGAACATTCTGACAACTGAAGAGCGTGGAAGCTTACAACACATTTTTTTACCTCTCACAAACAGAACACGAGGTAAGAAAATGAAGGATAATGACACAAATTAAAACTTACCATTTTGCTAATGTTTCAAAAAATATAACTTAAATTTGAAAAATTATGGTACAAATTAATTTAATAATAGTTTAGCATACCCTCTGATGTATACATGTGGTGAGGCCACGATCAACATCTGGAATTCCACACAAAATTTCCTGTAACTGATGAACAATGGCAGACTCAGAGTGAAGAAGTTCGCTAATGGCTTCTTGCCGACTCTGCAGCACAGTCAAATCACGTAAGGGCTGTGACACCCACTCATGAAGTAATCTAGTATAAAAAAAAACAAGGTCAGCATCATAGCTGTCTCTATTAGCAATATACTAATTATTCTCAACATACACAGTAAAAAGAATAGCCACATAGGTAAGTTAACATTATTTTGGAATGCTTTTATTTTCAAAAATTCAAGATGTACTCTACGCATGACACTATCTCATTCACTAGTATATTTTTTACAACTCTTGAAAAGGTTCAAACAATGCTACACACAATATATCAAAAAGGGAGAGATGACATATTAAGACAATGATTTAAAATCATAAGTATGTTTGACATTTTAATCTTGGTCCTATAATTTAGGGGTCCACAGTGGCCGCGCGGTCAGAGGCGTGGGCCTTGTGCCGCTTGGTCGCTCAAATCCCACTCAAGCCATGGATGTTTGCCCACGTTTTTCTCTGTTGTGCTGTCCTGTGTACAGGTAGAGACCTTGCGATGGGCCAATCCCTCGTCCAAGGAGTCCTGCCAAAATGTCTATAGATCAAGCCTATTAGTCATATGCCTTACCTTGACCCAAATTTTGTTTTTGTATGGTTAAGGGCCCAGAACAGACTTCCTTTGGAAGAACCCACACTGCTCTGAAATATCTCCAAGTTCCTAAGAACTGTAGCATCCATTTGCAAGTATCTTGAGTTTGAGGTGAAACTTCGTAACCTAAACACATACATAAATAAATATATATACACAACTTTATTTGCAAAATGAATTTAATTTTGATCTCTCCATACTCAACAAAGTCAAACACTCATTATAAAAAATAAAGTCATTCTCATATCATCACCTGAGTTAATGAATTTAAACCTGCCCATTACATTATAATATTTGACACATCCACAATCCTCTCTCCCAATTATCCCCCCACCACATTAAAATGAAAATGAAAATTGTAGAATCTTCAACATTTTCAATTTTAAGTAATGACGAAGTACCAGAAATGTTCACAAATATTACTGATAGTATCAAGTGCTCTGACCATATCTTAAAATATAGTTCAGTATGAGAGGAAGACATTATTTCTATTCGAACCTGCTCAGAAGATACATCTTAAGTCACAACACAGGGTCAGTCAGCTATGCAGTACATACACAAACAGGTTAAATCAAACAAAGAATACAGAAATTTAAAAAATGTCTGGTGAGGAAGCCAAAAATTATTCCGTCTGACTATAAATACACTTACGCATCTGATCTCAGTGCCCGCTCCAATCCAAACTGCTTCAAATGGTGAATCAAAACAGACAAGCATATCACAGTTAAAGGTGACAGATCTGTCATTTCACAGAACTTGGGTGAATCAGATTCTGAGCCATCCTGCTTACAGAAGAAAGATGCTACTTGCACCAGTGCACCCGTGAAGCTAAATAAGTCATCTTCCAGTCGATCTACTCTTGCAGAGCTAAGAGAAAAAAACACATGAAGCATAACTAAGGCAGCAATGTGAATGTGATCTTTTGTGTTATAGAATTCAAACTTAACACAAGTTGCTTCATCACCCATTATTAGACTGCAGAGAATTACACAAAGACAGATGTGAACATATGCAACCAAGTTTTCTTTCCTTGGCATATAAGATTAGATTATGTCAAAGACAGTAATTTCAGATACCAAAATACAGATTACCTTCATTCAACAAGAAAAATTCTGGACCCTGGAAAAATAACTTGTCATCAGAAATGCCTGTCTTTCCTGATTATGAATGCATCTTTTTGGAGAGCATGTATTTTCATGGCATATGAATCAAAAATTAAAACCCTCTTTTGTACATTTACATCTTAAGGTCTCACTGTTCTAGGGCAATGCTAAAATCTATTATGCCATCAATTCAATGAACTGTTCGCATATCACTGCGTAACATTTCCCTGTGATGCAGAATAAGAAGAGATGGATTTGGATGATTTAGCATTTTGATAGCAAAACTCAATCAAGTTAAATTATGTAATTTTTTGTCACAATAAGAGCTCCACTGTCCCACACAACACAGCAGAGATGTAAAATTCTGAGGCAGGAATCTAAGCGTCATTCAAAATAATATGATTATGATAAATGTTTGAAAAATACATTTAAAATATGGCAATTTTTATTTGATTACAGTTTATTTAATGTTGGTGCCTCAGTCAAGACAGCCAGTATCAAGGCTGAGATTTGAACCCAGGACCCACTAAATATGAAGCTATGAAGCAGGAGTGCTAACCACATGGTTGTAACACTCACTTAGTTGAACATGACACATTTTCTACAGAACTTGATCACAATAACTACTAAACTATTGCAGCTTGATAAGTACAATTTGGTAAGGCAAGATGACTATTTAATTACTTACCTGGTAACATATGCACTACACATTATTATTATTTATTTAGCGTTCTGTCTGACGACAGGTTCATATGAACAGGATCCTTCCATCCTTTTCTCGGACTGGGACCTGTTCATATACGTTCTTGGCAGATGATCCAGAAGTGGTTTGCCATTGCCTTCTTCTGTGTGTGAATGAAGTAATTGTTGAGATGCCACGGAGAAACTTGGGAAGCCCCCGGAGGAAAACTCCGTGTTGCCTAGACCACGGCCTTGCCCAACACAAGTTATAAATTCAGGCACCGCCGGGAATCGAACCCGAGACCCCAGGATTACAAGGCCAACGTTCTAACCGCTAGACCACCGGCACTACACATATTTACACATAAACTGTAAAAAAAATTAACTTTACTTTTCTACCTATATTTCACAAGGCGCTCCGTTTCCTGGGAAAGCGAATGAGGTACTAGAATTTCTGATGGATCTAAATGTTCAAGCCGCCGCTCCAACTCCTCTCGACAAGGCCCATCCTCAAATGCATCGTAAATTGTCTCTCCTGTGCTGGGATCAAATGCCTATAAAAAAATTAGTACTCTGAAATATAAAAGAATAAATGTCACATCTATTTTCAAACAGCACAGAATTATCTGCTCAAAATACAAATTAAAAGAAATTGTAATGTATTCTTACACATAATTTTCTCTATTTGAGGTTTTATAACAAAGAATACCACCATGCTTAGTGGTCAGAAAAATAATTATCTAAGGAAGAAATATATTTTTATTTCTATTATTATCAAGGCAAGGTTGTCCTTGGTCCTCAAATAAGTACCACACCATGCAAATGTATGGGAGACTGGGGGTTTGATGATAATGGTACTATTAAAAATTTACATTTGTCCACATGAGTAGACTTCATGGCTCACACTTACTGCCATCATATGGAAGAAATAACTATATTATAGACCAGTGTGATAAATCAGACATGTAAAATATTACTTCATACATGTGGGATCGTTGAAGTAATAGCCCACAAGACCTGCAACCCTGGGCCACAGTCACATCACTTAGCTGATGACTACTCACCACTAAAGCCAGATTAGTCGTCTTCTGCTGACTGCCAGATACTGTGGTTGAAGATTCTGCAATGCACATGATGTAACATGCAACATTAGCTCCTTGTATAAATTCTCCCTCTTGCGATAAAGGATCCACATGTTAATTATATTAAGGAAATATCACAAACATCAACAAAGACACTATTCTTAAAAAGTAAAATTGTCACGAAGCACGCGTGCTTCGTGTGTTGTACCCTATATGCCCCTTCATAATTCTATGACGGACGTCACAATGTGCGTTACAACAGACATACTTTGTATGGTCGTGTGGCCCCAGCCTAAAATAACAACAAATATGCTGATGAGTACACATTTCATACAAATAAATTCCTATACTTTGAAAGGATATCATCTCCAATAAGGGTAGCTTTAGTATACACATGAGCAAGTTCCCGAGCAAACAGTGCATTCTTATTCTCCCCAGCTGCTTTCACTGCTGCAGTCTCTACCTGATTCACCACGCCAACTCTGTAACCTGTCACACACAAAAGAATAACACCTTTTCATTTCATTACATTTATTCAGTTCTCACCCCTCTTTTACCATGGTACTCTAATCAATGTATCGAGATTACAATATTTTGCAACTTTCAAATTTAGTACGGACTAACAAAAACTGCACCGAAAATCTCGCGATCTGTGGCTCAGAAGCTGAAATAGCTTCTTCACATATTTTACTATACATTTATGACAGTACTTACATGAATGTCACTTGAAAGATCACATTGGCAATTCAACGCTAAAACAAAACTGATAATCTACCCAACATTTCCATTTAAATTAATGATGCATGTTGCTTCACACTTTTGTCACATCAGGTATATACTATTTTAACATAAAATATATTTGTGTTAATTTCTTCCCATAATGTAATATAAAACCTACAGTTTACACTCACATCAATGTAAATAAATAACAGAGTACGGGACAAGAAACAACATTCAGCAGAATATAACTAACCACAACAAGATCACGCAACAGCACGTAAAGGCATGTTGAATGATTTGCATTGATGTCGACTATGTTTTAAGAATAAAATATACAAATATTTTACAAAGTTACCCTTGGCTTACCATCCTCCACAAGTCTCCGGATGTGAACATGCAATCGAACTGTTGGAATAATGGCTGTAGGAAAGTTGTGGTGCTGTGATAACATGATGTTCAGTACACGGGAAGCAATCTGTATATGACAATAACACAATCAGACTGTAGATACACCAGCAAATACACATTACATCACAAATTCTTGATTGTTCACAAAACTCTTGGGAGAAAAGAAATCTTGTTATAAAGATATAAATGTTGCTTCTCTAATAATTTGTTCAGAAAAATATTTCTTGTGCTTTGTTCCAGTTATGTAGGTAGACACAGCAGTTCAAAACCATTTCAGAGTCGCATACAAGAAAAGCAGAAGTATATTTTTTGAGGACCAAAACCCTAATTGTCCCACACTGAACAATACACATAATTATCTAGAACTGTAATTATTATTAGCATGTCTGAACATGTTTATTTACAACATAAGAATCAACACCTTCTGAATGAATGTGTGGAAAAAGTACAAGAATATTTTCACCAACCTTCAGGAAGTGCTTACCTTCTGATTTACAAAGATACTCTAGTTTCTGCCATTAAGGTAGATATGATATGATATAATTTTCTTTACAACATGAAATGTGAGGTTTCAATAGCATTAATATAAGTAACCTATTCACAACAAACACCCTCAAATAATGAAGAAAATTTTGGGTTCAAGTAACATGTATACACACAGGCTATATACCTTAATTAATAATATTATTGTTATTGTTGCAGTGTGGTGAGACAATGTCTCAATGGAACTGGTCACTAATAGGCCCACTGTCCAACACCCAGATAATATAACAATAAGCATACAAACAAAACTGCTTACACTATATAGTGTAAACAGTTTTGTTTGTATGCTTATTTTTATATTCCAATACACTACAGGTATACAGATTATTTTACTAAGAGCTTGGAAATGCTTCACAAGTACAAGCATTACAACACAAACTCAATAATTAAACTAATTAAAGCATGATAAAACGTACCTCAGCATCTTCACCAAAGAATGTGTACTTATAAGCAGTCTGTATCATGAGAATCATCCCACTATGTTGTTTCTTCAGTTCTAAAACTTGTTGCTCAAGTGGAGTGTACTTTACAGTGACATTATTATTGCTGATATTGTTGCAGTCTCCAGACTTCGTGGGGTTTCTATTGAAGGATAACACTCTACATATACACATAATTTATATTAATAATGACCAATATGTTTAAACCAAAACCTAGCTGCAAAAACAAATATTAAGTAATCTCATTGTACCTGAGCAACAGAACATTTGAAGGTTGCTTACTATCATCTCTTTTGTCACAAGGCAAAGCAGAATCTCGTTTTGAATCCCAAGTATCAAATAAATTAATTTCATGCTTTTGTTTTTTATTTTCAACATTCTCTCTTTTGGAAGAACCACCAAACTCCATTTGTTCTTCAATAACATCGTGAAATGCTGAAAATTTTCTAATTTTTTTCAGGGTCCCAGTGGATATAGAGCACGCTATTTCTTTTGTATCTAGAGTTTGCTGTACAGCAAGTGTATGACTGTCAGGAAAGCATTTCTGCCTCTTTGCAGGACACAGTAAATTGCTGTCAACTTCTGATTCATCTGTCAGTGTTCCACACAGCTGAAAAGAAAACCAAAAATAACTTAAGAGTATACCTAATGCTACATTACAAGCTTTATCACTGGCTGATAAAAACATTTAAGGACCAGTAGCTATGGTAGGGCAAGGAGGAGCAGCTGCAGTTGTGGTAAAATAATTAATAATTTATTTGTTCAAACACATGTTATAATTCTTATTTTGATAATTATATATATTAATAATACATCCCACAAAATATTACAATGTCCCTTTATGGTCAACATCTTCTCATAGTTGGTCTATTTCACTTAAAAATGTAAATAGTTTGCTTTACTGCTTTATCATAGTGATACAAAATGTGCTGATATAAATGGCTAATGCTGATGATGTAAAGCATACAAGAATCAATGGTTTTCTGACAATAATTTGCTTTGAATGCAGTAGGCAAAAAGAACTAAGAAAAATATAAAATGGATTATAAATGAAACTGCTGCAGACAGATAATTAGAAAATTTCAAGTCTTATAGAAGGGATCCAAAATCATATGCATTTTTATTTCTTCACAAAGAAGTAAATTAGCACCTCACCTTGAAATAAGATGCCTGTTTGAAAATATTACTGTATATTGGCTGTACACTTAATCTGTAATATGCCTGGGATTTTTGCATTATGCCATTATATGCTGAGACTTTCACATAACAGCAAATCTTTCACACACGATGGATGAATTACAGGAGGAAAAGTACTTATATGGATGAGTAAAAACTGACATTTTGGTTTAAAAGCCTGAAGGGAAGAGATTACTCAGAAGCCCTACATATGGATGGGAGAATGATATTAGTATGGTTAAGGAAAATGGGTAGAAGGGTATGGACTGGATTCATCAGACATAAGATAGGGGCCAGTGGCAGGCTCTTATAAACCAAACAATGAACCTTCTAACTAAATAGATGGCTTAAGAAACCTGAAGGTTCATCACCAAATTAACTAAAGCCCTCCACCGGTCCGTCCTGGGCCAGCAAAATACACTCGCCTTCAACTCCTATCTCCCATAGATCCTGCTTAATATTATCCTCTCATCTACGTCAAAATTACTGTTTTGTATATTTTAATCTTTAGGTTCTTAGAAATCAGAAGGGAAGACAAAATATTTTGAACTGAAAAGTAGCAAGCATTTCCAGAATTTAGTCTCCCTAATTTCTTCGTGAATATCAATGATCCTTCTGGTTCAAAAATAAAAAGGTGGAAAATTTGACAAGCTATTGGCTTCTACAAAAGATTCTTGTCCATGAACCTGGTCGACATATTATGTCGTATATAATACGAAGGGGATATTGGTCCGATGTTACTATTCTGAAAACGTGTAGTTTTGACAGCCTATAATTTCAGTATTGATAAAACAGTTAACAAAATGGTGTGTCGGATTTCATCGTCAGTTTGTCACACAGGACAAAAGGCACAATTCAGTGTGGTTCGTACTTAATAACAGTGCATGTTGTAGTAAATGGTAGTATGAACACAAAACTTACAGAAAATCCTATTGTGGGGTGAATACATAAAGGAAATGCTTACGCCTTCGGGATTTTTACTAAAGAAACGTGACAATTTGCTCTGCATATCTTCTACGTTGCTGCTTCTTGCTAATTTCGCAAATTTTTGTTTAGGCATCATTTGCTCCCTTTAACACTACCTACACCGCCATTACAACATGCTCACACTACTACTTCTCTTGTACCCCCCCCCCCAAAAAAAAAAATACAACTACTCCAATGCTGTTAGTTGTCAACATTGTGCTGCGACCTGTGAGCGATTTACAAGTAAACAAAAAAAGTCAACAATTCCAGTTTCAAAAGTACTCCTCCACTCCCACCAATATAAGACTACAAGGAACCATATATAGTAAGCTGTAGACTCTTTAAGATAAATGCATTAGTAATTCGTAATTATGTTGTCTTGAGCAGCTTGTTACATTAAATCATGCTAATCAAAAAAAGAACCAGTTATTTAAATGTTCCAGCTGTGATTGGTTCTGTACATCACGTGGCTTGCCACCGCTGACATCGTAATTACTTGAAAATGTGCTGCCATCTCTTACACGTTGGTTAAATCACAACTGTAAAGAGCTGTAGCGGTGCTCAGACGGTAAGAAGCTATTATTCGACCTACACACCCATTACTGGAACCTAATGGAAAATAAGAAATTGTTCTAAAACATTTATGCACAATGTCAAGAACTACGTTTTTGTAAAACACACGTTCAGTCTAACATTGTATTATGGTGGACTAAATGGAGCAGTCATTGAGAACCAAATTCTGCATAAAATACAAATATTGAAAATATAATTATATGAATAAACAATTAATTTAAGTACTAGCACAGGTTTTAGGTTGCAAAAAGTCACAATATGATAACCTCAAAGCAAAATAATGGAAGAAACAGTCTGCATTTGCAAACTAAAAGACTTTTCCTTCAACTAGAATATTTATTTTGGCAAACTGTTACAATTATTCAAGTAACAAAAACTATTTAGCAGTAGAGACCTGTAAACCAAGCATATAAGATGTGCAACACACTCTGCCTGAATCTTATGGTGTGACAAAAAGTATATTTATGTCAGTCCCTTGATGTTCATTTCATAGAAATCTTATTAAGCCATTAATATTTTTATACTAGAACTCAAGAGGCTCACAGCATCTTATGTAGAGACGCTTTTCAAAGTGTAGGCATTTGGAACAAAGGTAAAGATGTTGAATAATTCATATTAATAAAATATTCCAAAAATTACTACCATAGAGCAGAAGAGGTGAAGTTTGTCAACAACCCATTTCCAAAGAGTTACATAACTAAACAATCAAAATGTCTTAGCTATGTACAAAACAGAATACAAAAGATAAGTTGCCATGCTTTCAGTATCAGTAAAGACACTGAATTTGACCACTACCGTTAGACACACGTGTGGTATGTACAAATGTATGTAATATGACTGAGAATGTTGTGCATAACAATGAAACCAATATTGTCAGGTTTTACTACATCATACTGTTATAATGACTGCAGTATACATTGTAACAAATACTATATAAAAGAGATTAAATGTTTGCTATACGATATTTATCCACAGTTAAAAATATACTTTGAGTACATATAAAAATAATATGCTGTAAAAACTTATTATGTTCTTCAAAAGTAAGACAGAAAATCACACAGATACCCGCAACACTTCAAAAAGCAACATAAACATTAATTTATTTTATATTTATGCACTATATATGAGCGCTCATTTTCAAATCACGTAGTTTATATGTAATAGACCATGGAGCTGCCTAATACATACATACATAGCTGGTATCATAAGAAAGACAAAGTTACCACTTAAGTAGCATTTGGTACTCATGTCCAGATCTATAGTTTGTAAATTTGGAATTCTACGTATTGTTTCCAAATACTTAATGCACATAAAGATATCTAAGCCCATCTGTCTGAACAAATAAAGTTATATTCACACTGTTCTCCAGAAAAATAATCTAGCATATAAGTATGATTTAAGAACATACCCAGTTTAATTATGTTGATTAGAAGTTATAACACAACAATATTTATTTATTTATTCAGAATACTATTAGTTGTTGCATTTATAATTAGTACAGCATTATAAAATTCCAGTAACAATTATCATATGTTAGTGTAATTTTAAAAGCTGCTTTTATTTGTTCTTGGTATAACATGCATAAAATTAATGAGTACCAGGAAAACTGCCCATCTGCCAACAAGTCCCATCTCTAAAACTACTAAAATGTTAAATATATTTGGTACTGGAGTACATGCTCCAAGCTGTCAGGCAAATTTCAGTTTGATTCCCACGGGTCCAATATAACATCGTACATCAAATAAATTTATTATTTTCTCAAAACTAGCTCATTGTATAAAAAGATACAGCATATAGATGTCATTAACATCTACATCTGATATCAGAAAAAATTGGCAAAATGGTGAGTGTTTATTGAAATACATATAGATAAGTATGGGCTCAAATTTGTGTGTAACAGTTTGTTTATGTTTGCAATAAAAAGGCATCAAGATCAATGAGGTATAAAAATCACAAAGAATACATTTCAAAAATTTCTTGAAACACATCTTCCCACCAATCATACTGTCTGTATAAACCAATAAATTCCATACAGAAATCACAGACATGTCAAACTTTACATCAGTGAACAAGCTGTCAAATGACAATGCATGCTTCATGTCCATATTACTACTTTCAATTTAATACAGATATTACCACAAAATCTTCTTCTTATATCCTTTTGTCTCCTACGTGGAGCATAGAGGCCTCCTTTTGAACATTTGGTAGAGACCCCTTGGACTAGTGAGCAGCCCATCGCAAGCACTTCAGATCACTGACCCTTTAAAGCTGAGTGGTAAGTATGTGTACTAGCTGATTTGACAATCAGAAACTCTGCATTTTATATTTGTGGATTTCGCATGACTCTCTCTATAAATGGGTTATTTCCTCAAACAGCATTAACCAGCTGATCTTTGTAATGGAGAAGAGTTGCGTTTCCTTTGCGGTACGGGCTGAATTTTTTTGAAAGGGCTAAAATATCACTATGCAAAATTTCAGATTCCTAACAGCTGGTATTGAAACATGGAAGGTTACAAAAGCTATTGTTAACCGGTTACAAGTCTTCACCAACCGGTGTTTGCGACAAATTATAAATGTGAGGTGGCCGGATATAATATCAAATGATGTCTTGTGGGAGATAACAAATCAACCACCGATTGACGAGCAAATTAAGGAAAGAAAGTGGAGGTGGATTGGCCACACATTGCGCAAGCAACCTGGAGCAGTTGAAAAGACAGCACTGGACTGGAATCCGCAGGGAACACGGAGACGGGGCCGTCCGAGGAAGACATGGAAGAGAACGGTGGAAGAAGAGGCTATGGAAGCTGGTAAAACTTGGAGTGAAGTGAAACGCTTGGCTGTCAACAGAACTAGATGGAAGGTCTTCACTGCTGCCCTATGCTCCACTAGGAGTAACAGGAAATAACTAACTAACAGCTGGTATTGGTGTCATCTTGAAGTCAGAAAGCATGCCAATTTTCAATACACATCAGGAAAGGGCTAAATATGTGCACTGAATGGTTAATCCTGCGTCACTACAAACATTAAAACTAAACTAACCTTTATTTCTAGACCAGCAAAATGGTGGAACAGAGATGAACCCACAACAAATGAGAATATACCTGCCACAGCAACATAAAACTAATTCATTAAGGCACTAAATGAATATGATGAAGCAGATCTTATCTGTGGAATATAAAAGAAGTACATCATTTGATAAACTTCATACCATTTTCTAAGTTTTAAAACCACATACAAATGCCAGTAAAAGCTTCAGCAGACTTTTCACATAACAGTGGTGATACTGGATACTGGGAACGACCCGTTCAAGTGCCTGAGCACTGCGGGTCCTGTTTCCATTGGCTCGATCTATGGACATTTGGTAGGACTCCTTGGACGAGGGATCGGCCTGTCGCAAGGCCTCTACCTGTACACAGGACAGCACAACACAGAAAAACGAGGACAAACATCCATGGCTTGAGTGGGATTCGAACCCACGGTCCCAGCGACCAAGCGACACAAGGCCCACGCCTCAGACCGCGCGGCCACTGTAGACCCACAGTGATGAAGATGTCTGAATATGTTATCAAATGTTCATCTGAAAATAACTAATGAAATACCTTAATAAAAGTATCACATTAAACATTTATCATAAAACAGCATATTTTAAAAAATACTAAAATAAACAAGTCCCACCTACTTTAAAATACAAATGTTTTGTATTAACATGACAGTACAATAGGAACTCTGATATATAAAGCACTGCCCTTTCCTAGTAATGTGTACAAACCTGCCTTCAAATATTAAATCAGCAATCATAAACGTTAAAGAATATGAAGTAAGAAGAATATTTGAATAGAGCATTCTAAGAATTATTATGAAACAGAATTTCACTCACCATTTCTAGTTTTCTCAATGCTGAAAAGCAGTGTCTTAACCCTAATATGTCCCTTAACAAGCAAATTACCTGATCTTGAATGAGTATTTAGATTGTAAAAATTGTAAGACTGCCTCGTAAACTCAACAAATCAGACCCCTGGAGTAGAACTAGGAACTCTCACTGTATTCTTTAATTAATAGCCAAGGACTACGGAAACGTAACTACAGCAGCAGATGGATGGCAATCATAAGGATTTGAGAAACGTGAAGCTATTCCATGGAAGCCGAGGGCAGTGGAAGATGAATTTATGAAAAGCAGAGTTTCTCATAATTCACACTAGCCCAATATCATGTCCATTACACATGAGGAATTTGTGCTGCTGTACTACTTTTGCCCTTACTACTGCATGTGTTGTGTAAATATTAATATAGTTCATATATTTAAAGCTAATTTTCATTTTTCCATTCCTTTGAGCTGCATTTTCTGTTGGTGAAGTTATGATGGGTTATAAGAATGCGTAGGAAAGCAACGGTATCCTGAGAGTATTAAAATTCTGAAGCTGACCAAAAGAAATCACAACATAAAAGCTGCATATAATACAAATTATAAATACTTCTACTCTAGGTGTGAATTTTCATGCTGTAATGACAAGGCCAATGCAACAAATATCTGACAATGTGTGCTTACACTTTCTACTCAAGAACTCTTCGTAACTTCACCACCAAATAAGGTAAATATGTTTAGTAAATTTTCTTAATGCAACAGTCAAAAAGGCTCAGAAAGTTCCATTCTTGGTAAATAATCTCAATGGTACATCACCTTCACTTTTTAGGTAAATTTTACAATACATCAGATCATTACTTTGCAAAAGGTTTCGCAACTCTGTGATTTTTAGTTCCTCGGTCAATAAGAATATTGTATGTTAGTAAGCACAACATTTCTTAATGGCAACATTACTTATCCTCAAAATTGAAAACTGGATACCGTGGAGCATATTCCAAGTTGCCCTGCGTGTACTGATTGTCTCCTGCATCTTTGATATTCTTTGGACCAAACATGCTCTCAGAAAATGTAGCTGGAGCTGCAATAAACAAATACTTGAAACACGAACCTCAAAATCATATTTTTTTAATATATGGGGGTAAACAGACTCCCATTTTTAAAGGATCTATTTCGCCTTTGTTATAAAATGTCATACTGCCCTAGTAAGTTCAAACTTGGTCACACATCTCATCTGTACATTTATTTTATGTAGAAAAGTTTTAAATTATATCAAACATTTTTAAAACACCTTAAGAAATCCACTAAACCAACTAATCCTTGCTCAAGTTCTTTTAAAGAATGGAGATTTGTGTGTACCACTGCCACCTCTATGATTATATCAAATCCAGTTACCCTTCTTTCAGTCATAATACAGACACTACCCAGCAAACGGAATTACAGAAGCTTGTGAAACGAAGTAAATAAAGGGTTAACTATTCTCAAATTCAAGGCATATTTGCATTTAAGAGGGACTTAAGAAATATGTATAACATGTTAGCTGCAACATTTGAAGTAAAAAGACTGACTGGCAGATCTACATGTAGGAATGAGGATTACATTAAAATTAATCTTAGAGACGCAGGATCAGGACATGGTAATGAAAATGTGGTTCCATTAAAGGGGGAATTTCTTGTTGAGTACATATGAATTTTATAAGGAAAACCATGAGTGAGTTTGAATGACAAAACTTTCCAACAAGTAATTTGTATGAATACAAGGATTTCCTTGTAAAATGGACTAGAAATATCCTTAGACATTCTCACATACTTACACAGGTCTGGATATAAAGATGCAGACGCAGGTCCTTGTGGAGCTACGTTAGGCTGAACATAAGGTACACCCTGTGACTGCGCATTAGTGTCAGATGGAAGCATATTCCATCCAGAATTTCCTGAAGCCTGAGGTTCTCCGATACCAACAGGTCCCACAGACGGCTGCATGTTATACCCAATAGTGGCATCACCTGTGCCAGCAGGAACACTGGATGTCTCACCGTTTACCTCTCCTGGAGGCTTCTCCCCAGATGAAAAAACAGGTGGTTGATAAGAAGTTAAAGGAACTGTTCCCAGAATGATTGGTGTTGCTAACTGTAGGTCTCTATGCCATTTAGAAGCTTTTGCTTTTACCTGTAAAATAAAAGTAAAATTAAATGTGTCAAAAGTCACCATGGCACAGCATGTCCTCAGATTGCAGACGGAAGGAAAGGACTCAGATATGGAGGGTAACTGAATATATTAAATAAGTATGTACAGACAGCCGATGAGGGGTAGTCCTCCAGCTTGGGGGAGATAAGAAATGCATACAAAATTTTGGTTGGACAGCCTGAAGGAAAGACACCACTCAGAACACCTATGCATATACGGGAGAATAATATTAAAATAAATCTTAGGTAATGTGACAGCCCACTCTGAGTTCGATTCTCGAGCAGGCAGACCGGAGATGGACTTAGACTGGACTTTTGGCGATTACTCCAGTTATACGCAAGGAAAGGGGCCTAAGTTAGTTTTGTTTCGGTAGCGCCTTCCTTAATCGGAATTTATATTCAAATTGTATGGAATTTTCCTGAGTTAACGGTTAGTGTCGCTAGTTCAGGCCACATCTTGGGGGACTTGTTTGTTCCACCGGCCGACTGCCTGGCGCCAGCTACGTGACCAGATGAATAGGTGATTTTATGATCGGTGGCTCGACTTGGTGGGATGAGTAAGCTCTTCCAGATGTGTTTTAGCCGTTAGAAGACTTAGGGAAATTCACGTCGCTATCCACCAATGGGTTTAAAATAAGCTATCGGCGGCAACTTTGTAAGGTTAAGGTGATGAACCACTCAGCCAATGGAAACATTCTTGAGATTCAAAAGTCTTGGGAGAGTCTTGCTGAACGCGGTGTGCGTCCAGCAAGGAGATTCCAAAACGACACTGACGCTTTAGTCTCGGCGGCGAGTAGTCTTGCACTCGGCGAGGGAAATTACCAACTTAATAAACGTGCCTGAGGAAACTGAACGACATCCACTCTTATTCCACTGCCTCGCAAGTTGATCCCGAAACCCCTCTTCACCAACCCGTATATTCCTTGAAGGCAAGAGTCCATGCCCTGAGCTACCAAAAACGAAACCCAACACAAAACTCCTTGTAACCAGCCGGGCGTCCTGATGTACAGAAAGAAATAGAAAGGACGGTTACAGTAAAGGGTGCATATTGGATTCATCTGGCTCAGGATAATGACCAGTGGCAGTGACACAGTAATAACCCTTTTGGTTCCATAATAGGTGGGGAATTTCTTGAAGAGGTGAGTGTACTAAGAGCTTCTCAATAAAAATTCTGCTCCATAGAGTTTGTTTCTGAATTAAATGTAAAGTTATAGTTACCAGTCATACTTAACTGATATTATAATCTCATTATATATTTTTGTATATAAAGATCACCCCACTTAATGGTACCTGCACCTTGTCGTGGTGGTGGGGCTTGAGTACCTCAGTGACACCAACAGCTATGCTGGCGGTAGCTTAGCTACTGATAGGGCCTCCCTAGCCAGATACATCAAGGGGGAGAGGTCAGACTAAGACAGGTACCCTGGTCCTCCAGGTTAGGGATTGGTCGCAAGGCTAACAACCTTGTACCGTGAAAAGGAAGATGTTTCGAAACCTCGATCAAAGCCTCGGACAGACGGACCTAACAGAGGACCAAATGGAAGAGGAGAACTGAAGAGGCCATGGACCAAATATGGACTGGAGAGCCATAGAAGAAGAAGATATAAAGATCAAATCCATATTAACTTACTTTCAGATCATAGTCCAGATCAATTATACTGCAGTTGTTCAGATTGGATGGAGGCAGAGGTGGAACCTTCAGCACCTGTGTCCAATTGCTTGTTCCATGAGGCTCAACAGTACCCAGTACCAACTCCCCAATATTAATGTCATCTTTTTTGGTACTTTTATGAGGACTTGTCACAGTGAAAGTCAGTAACTGTAATAGATATACTTCATATCATTAACCACTTACCAATAACCAGTCACCTAAATCCTTGAAAATATTTTGTCGGAAATGAGTAATTTAAGTTTCAACCAGTTCAATCAGCAACACAAACATGGACTGACTGAAGGCCATCAGTTTCTGTTCACACAAAACTCAAAGTAGCAAATTCAAAATAATGTTTCTCATACCTTTCTCAAAGTGCATTTCACCTCGCGTATTGGTACGTCACTGTTATTTTCAACATCAACAGTAATGGGGATGTCTTGACCAGGAACATAACCACTAACAGGCAGTGATAAGGTCATTGTCAGAGGTCCTGAACTCCAACAACAGAAACCAAAGTGTTTTGATACTTCCTTCTTGACAGGTTCCTGGATCATAACAAAATGGTGAAGTTTGTCTTTTCGATCGTAAAGCCATGTGGAAATTTAGGTGATATTGACATTTTGGAGAAACATACTAAAAATGGAGATGGAATCTTCTTCAAAATGCTAATATCTACATACAAGTCCACATGGTGTTACAACCAAGCAGTCCTAACCTAACAAAACAATAGGTATAAATAGTCAAAATATGAAGCAAGCAGAAACATTCAGCAGTCATCATCATTCTCCTCCTCCTCTTTAAACTATAATATAATAGACAGCTCACCAACTGAACAACTGAATGATATAAATTATAGCACTAAAGAACCACTACAAATTCTAGGGACCAGAGTAATACAGTTTGAAAGACTCAAACCTTTGCTGTTTGATGAGTATTTAAATCTAAAGGAGAAATAACAGTGAAAGCTGCTTTTGCCTCCTGATCAAATTTCCATGGTCGATCTAGTATAGCTTTTACTGTGTATCGAACATGCCCATGTTCTCCTTCGAATGATGATGGCAGATTTGGAGGTAAGTGTGTAGCAAATGGGTAGCAAAGATCTCCAGCTGGCAATTCAGTTTCACCACCTGCAACCACACAACGCTATCTGGAATATGACTATATTGGTGAATATATGAACTGCTACATCTACATCATAATCCTGATGATGGGGATAAAGTTTATCCCTGAAAAGTAGAAATTTAATCAAGTGATGTGGCTAATAAGCCATTAAGATTTTATTAAAGTCAGTTGCCATGAAAGCTTAACAAATATTCTCATCATGCGTTCATTAATTATATAACAAATAAGAAAGGTGGTGTTGTGCATTGTGACACCACAGTCTTCAAAGTGGTTATAAGAGTACATGGTGTCACAATCCACGAGATCACAATCAAAATTTTCACTTCTTTAAGAACCTCAAATCTCATACAAATAATAAACAGTACTTACTCCCACCAAGCAAGTTAAATTTGTTTTCAAAGTACTGTTCATGTGATGAGAAATTGACAGTGACATTCTGAATAGAGCTACCAACAGCAGCAGCAGTAGCAGTAGCAGCAGCAGCCACATTTCCCTCATTCCCAGTACTAGTAATGGTGGCAGCAGGAGTGCTTTGTTTCGTTTTAGTTTCTGTTTCACTCCATTTAACTGCGGCTTCACCTTTAAAATGTATAACAATGCCTGAAAGAAAGAACAATATTTATGCTTAAATAACAAATGCCACATAAAATATAAATAATAGGTTCATGCTGACAGAAAAAACAACTAACTATCCCTATATGGTTCTGTTATTACTTCCAATGCACACCTGAGTCAACAATAAATCCATCACCAAACTAACAATCACATTCCAGGTTTCTTTGTAGTTAACTGGTTATTTAATAATGCTCCCTAAAATACATACATTATTTCTAGGTACTACTCAAACACTTGCATGAATGGAGTGCGGAAAACCACAAAAACTCTCAGGATACCTTAGCTTCTAGCTTAAAATCAAATCCAGAACATCGAAATAAGGGGCAGGAGCACCAACTACCCAACCACCACATTTGTCCTTTCCTGAACACCAGTTGTTACTAAGCCCTGAAAATGACGATAGTTTTCTACCTACAAGTCAATCCAGAAAACCATTATCATCTTCACTTCTATGAGAATCTCAAATCTCGGATGTTACAAGTCTCTAAGCACCAAATGAAGCCAACATATTACTCATGCAGACAAGTACAAGATCCCTGTTGACTACATTGTATTACCAATATCTGGGATAAACTGCTACAAGATGTTAAAAACATGTTATCTTCACTGGAGGCAGGAACAGAATGCAGACAAAAGCTGTCTTGCTACAGAAGCAGTAATGTAACTAAAAGCATATGTCACATTTAAAATTCCCCTTCAACTGCAGTAGCAAAAGATGGTACAACCAGTACAGAACCGAATATGATAAAACTGGCACAATTATATGTAGTTGGAATGCAAAGTATACTAAGGGTTACTAAGGTCCACATCACATAGAATGTGGGGTACCTGACTAAATACATACATGGAAACATTAGTAGTTATGTAGTTGACGGTAACTTACTGTCATAACTATGTAATTTATATTACAAACAAGTAATGTATTTGTGTGCTATGACATGTTCCGCATCCTTGCCTTAGGCCTATGAAGGATCTATGGAATGTAAATTCTATTCTATGCCTGGGTAATACTGAATATATGCTCGATCGTCTTTCGTGTACGCTTTCATTTATACCCGTAAGTTGGGGGGCATGTAGCCTCCCTTCAACCCAGCTTCCATAGTTTACATACATACCCCGAATCTTTTTTGGCGAGTCGACAGTCAGAAGCAAACGGCCTGTCACTGGCTGGCCACTATAATATGTTGACCATGGATTATCAAAGACAATTTGAAACTTCTTTAGCCCCATTTTGCTCTACGCAACACGTAACAGACTTAAACACAATACTAAACTACACTAAGCAGCAAATGTCATCAAACCACACCTTGTCAACTTATGCCATCTATGATCTGTGAAAACATGGTTGCCCACTAGATCAACGCCTATTACACCTGCCACCGCAAATAGTCACAACGTATAAATAGCTATGAGCTATCATTTGTTCGATAGTCGAAAGATATGTGTATATCGATATTAAGCAGGATGGGAAACTTTACGATAATACATACGCATAACGCTGGAATAGTCTGGACCTCATGACACATTCTCACACACCCAATGGAACCATAACCTCCTGAAACACTCGTTGTCCGTTATCAACAATATAAAATGCAATTTCTTTGTATTTATTTCTATATCGTGTTTTTTAAATGTATTTATTTTTAGATTGTTTACATTAACAGGATATATCAGACAACATTAGTAGTGTTTAAAATAAAATTTAGTCCCCTTTAAAGCAGAAAGGGTGGGGGGGGCTCTGAGACTCTGGTCCCGGGAGCGGCCAAGACCTCACGGCCATAGTACGTTTCCCCTTGAATAAAGTACCAATTCCCAGCTTACACGAGACAACACAAATTATTGAGAAGGGGAAAATATTTGAATGGTTTCATAGCGTTCCTTGCAATACGTGTACAACTGAAACCATATCAGAAAGACCATGCCTGACAGTTCACCAGTCTGCATGTTTCATTATCTCTAAGGTTTCAACGTATTTCGATTAAATTTGGCGTGGAAAACCTCTTGTTAGCATTTCGGACTATGTCGGGAATCTTAAGTCATCCTCTTTCTACTCTCCACGTAATGTGCTTGATCGAATAGCGCCAAGGAAACTAAAATCTTTCTAACCCTTATCTTTCGTTGTTCCTTCCTGTCTCTTTCTCGTTTCACAAACCGTGTTTCCCGACACTTTCAAGGGGGGAAATGATTCTAGGTGAAATGAGAATATGGACTTAAGAACATCTTGACGTAAGACGCTTGAAGATACGCTACACTGTAACGCAACTATCCTGTTTGATAAACTGATAAATCAGACATAACCTAGTCCTAGCTCTTTCTATCGGACCCAACAGAGTAGGTGCCCCTGCCCCATACACCTGAAGACGAAAACGACCCTGTTTTCGAAACGTAGTGTACATTTTAACCTTAGACGATGGACAAAGTCCAATAACCCAGTAACTCCGACTGTATTATACCATAGTCAGAACCTACAGAATCCATATTGGCATCGGATTTCACTGCCATTAAATTACCTGTTATAAAAATGCTGTGATGTAAAAGTTATATCAATTGTTATAGGAAAAGCGATCATATCGTCAATAAAATTCAACACCAATTACGTATGGTGTTTAAACAGATCATCTGTTACTTCTGATGCGCAGGACGTAGTTTGTATTCGTTCTGACTGTACCTACATCATTAGCAGCATGAAAAATTCAGATGGCAGCAGCGGTAGGCAGGGAACCAACTTATTAAAACTGGAAGAGGACATCTCCGTACTGCGCTAATAGCTTTCAGTAAATTATTAACTGAAAGAGATTTCAACCAGTAGGCTATAGCCGTAACGTCTATTTTCAATATTTTTTTTTTGTTAAGCGCATCCCATTTGCTGTGCAAGTACATGGCTGATATTGTCTATGTATCCGCCTCTCTCGCGCGCTTTTTAGAAGCGCAAATGACCATGAATATTTCATTTAAGCATAGAGTTCTCTGGCAACATGCAGTCCTGGTCCCTGGAGCCCCGTGTTGGAGCAGACCGTAAAGTAATAATGGTAAAAGACGAGTGAAGGGATACCACTAGTTATTCACTACTGGTGTACACGGCCTGGTAATGGATGGATCGTACTTTACGAGACAACGGATTGGTTATGCTTCAAAACAAGTATAAGAGGGAATAGAATAACAGAAAATTGATTTTCTTTGCAAGTTTGTTTGTATTCCTGTTTATTAATGGGAAGGAAATGACAAGTTACCACCACGAGTTATTTGTGGTAGTGAACAGTACGTATTCGAACCCCGAATTTTCATCACCTATACGTACGTTTCGTATTCTTTTAAAATCAAAACTATATTAAATAATGTTAAAATATGTTCTAAGCCTTTTATTGTGGTAAATATAAAATTGTCAAAATATTATATTAATTTAAAAAGTAACAATCAACGTATATTATTCAGTGCATCAACTGATATACCAAAATAAAGTAAAATTTCAATGTGCAATCTGTTTAAGGGCCAAATGATAAACTAAAGAGTTCGAAACATATAAACCCAACGTTATAAAATAAAATAAGTTTACAACTTCCTGGTGTCATGTGCAGGCGGACAATACAATATAAATCCGCATACTTGTAGAATGGATAACCTGTCAGAGATACGAATTGTTCTGGAGCAATTCCACCGGACTTTGGCTGGTGAAGAGATAATTCCGAGTAGCTGACGGGACCCGGAGTGGACCTGGACAAGGTTGCAAGGCGTTCGCCAGGGAGCCGACCTGGTGGCCAATGGCATCCCAGACACACCCCTCACTGCGCGGGGCTGTGATGACGCCAAGGCCAAGGGAGGAAGGGTAAGAGGCCACGAGACAGCGAAGAAAATGGCGAAATTGAGAGAAAAATAGTACCAAATTATTCCGCAAAAAAAGTGATATAGAGGTTTATTTTTGTGTTGACGTCCAGGTTCCAACTATGAAACCTAGCGGCACAAATCTGCAGAATCTGATGACTAAAGGAATTTGGAGCTGCGCGGAAGAAAGACTGAAGACAACGGAGAGGGAATTAGAGACTACAGATGCTCTTTTCACTTTGGAAACTTGATTTCGGCCAAGATACTACTTTTTATATATTCATGTAATAACTATTTTGGTGTTTGAAATGTTTCACTTTGTAAAGTATAAGCAGGGTACATTCTTCATCACTTGATTGTCCCTACTCAGAATCCTTGTATGAAACAAATACACGTTTCAAATCGAAAAATTCAATCCATAATTCTTTTTGTTTGTGTCCTGCATCTTTTGTCCAGGAAGTCAATTACTGTCATCTATAAGTTTTAACTATCTTAAAAGTAATCATCACCACTCTGAATAACTGACTCTCGTAGTTTTAAAGTACGCTAACGTGTTACCACTAGGAATCGATGTTATATTTGAAGATGCCTGTCTTCTGGGTTGTTGCGCCGTGTAGTCTGGTAGAAGTTTACCGACGTTTCAGAGGTCCTTGCTGCATCCATCACCAGGGCTCATCGAGTTGGCAAGCTTCTACCAGACTACACGGCGCAAAAACCCAGAAGACATTACAGTGAAAACCTCAAATCCTACGATTTTATATTTACTTGCAGAAGGAATTTTATCTATCCAGCTAATAAATTATATAATAATCACGCTTTTTAATTGTATCTGCATCATTCAAAAAACAAAATTAGTACAATATTCTATACACAGTAATCAGTCAATAACTTACTGCTTTCCAACTCAAAATTGGACGCTTGACTGGAATTTTACAATTGTGAAGATGTCGATGTTGGTTTTCAGGACTATAACGAAATGTGGACTTGTAGGTAGATATAAACATTTCGGAGGAACATACTGCCTCCGTCTTCAGCCCTGTTGGCATACAGCCAATGTACTACTGACGGTACGGCCAAGAAAATCACCACCAATTTAAAGAAGAACATGCTATAAACTGGCTGATTTCTTATCTATAGGTGCATTAGCAGTATAGTAATTATTGTATCATGATCAGCTAGAAACTCGTTAAAATTAACGGACCAATTCGTTTTTTAAATGTATACAAGTTCGGTACGAAAAAAGTTCGGTGCAAAACAAAGTCCGCTGAAGTCTCTAGCTATTGGGCTTTCCGGCAGAGTTTAGGCTATTCGCTCGACAGACGTGTAAGAGAAGTTGCCGCTGCAGCAGCGAGTTAAGGCTTGCAGTTAAATAAAACGACATCAAAGACCTTTTAAGGATCATCTTAAAGATCGGAAATTTTACCCAGAGGCACCATTTCCTGTGGATTCTTGTAATTTTAAACAGTATGAAACGATTCTTTGCACTATTAGCCTATAAACACAAAATAGTTGGAAATTTAGTTCTTACTGTGAATATACGAGGGTCGCTCATTAAGTAATGCCCCACATTTTTTTCCTCAGAATATATTTATTCAAGATGGCTGAAATTTAGTGACAATATAAATCAATGTTTCCCTTACACATACTATTTTTCCACATAGTCCCCATCAACTTGTACGGCTTTACGCCATCGTGGAACAAGTGCGTGCATGCCTTGCCGGTACCAGCTCTTGTGCTGTGCACGTAGCCATGTCCTCACTGCTTGAATCACGCTCTCGTCATCTTCAAATCTTGTTCCGCGGATAGCATCTTTGAGTGGCCCAAAGAGATGAAAGTCGGAGGGTGGATGGGGCAGCACCGTCCAACCCAATTTGGTGATTTCTTCCCGGGTTCTCGGACTTGTGTGAGGGCGTGCATTGTCGTGCAGGAGCAAAATTTCTGCTGGATGCTTGTGAGGCCGAGCTCGTCGGAAACGCTTCTTGAGGGTTTCAGGGTCCCGATGTACGCGTCTCGCACCTCTTGGCATTACACCCACAAGAATGAACCCATCACTGTCCCAAAAGACAGTCATCATGACTTTTCCGGCGGAGGGAGTTGTCTTGAATTTCTTCTTTCTCGGTGATTGAGGGTGATGCCACTCCATTGACTGCCTTTTTGTCTCCGGCTCAAAGTGGTGTATCCAGGTTTCGTCACCTGTAATGATCCCTCAGCATCAAAACGCTTCCAACAATTCAGAAGAAATTGTTTTCCTTTGAATCCTGTGGTCTGCTGTGAGACTTCGTGGAACCCATCTTGCGCACACCTTCGAATATGCAAGAGCCCGGATAATTGCAATTACACTTCCATTGCTGACTGAAAGCTGTTGGGCCAATTGTCGAGTTGTGACGCGCCGATCCTCACGAATAATGGCATCCGCGCGGTTCAACATGTCTGGAGTGGTGGCTGTGGCAGGACGCCCAGAGCGCGGCAGATCATGGAGCTCGGTTTCTTCACTTCCTGAAGCTTTAACTCTCTTAGCCCAGCGACCAACGGTGCTCCTATCGACTGCACAGCTTCCATACACAGCACACAAACATTTATGAATGTTCACCACAGTTTCTTTTTCAGCAAAAAAGAATTCAATTACAGCTCGTTGCTTGTAACGAGAGTCGTTCACAGACGCCATTTTAACAGTTCACTACAGCTCCGCCATTGGTTGGAATCATTTGAAACTCCGTACACGAACGCGAGAAACATCAAATCTCAAGCATGTAAAAGTACACTTTTCTATCTTCATTATTGGCTGAGAAAAAAAATGTGGGGCATTATTTAATGAGCGACCCTCGTACAATAAATAAAAATGTGCCTGGGCAAAACGTTTCGATGAGGATATATAAACCCAAGAATAAGGGCGTTAGAAGACTATTACATAATGATGACTTTCATAACATGAAATACAGGGCATGCATATAATACTATAAATGAAACAATGGACATTATAAAAATAGTAAAAAAACAAAAGACACAGAGATACAATAGAAAAATATCACATACAACAAACTTATAAACAAAACATCTGCCTAAACGACAACAACATTTTTCTTAATAACCCCATTTTTAATGCACTCCAGTACCTTGACCCCAACCCTGACAAACCACCTTTCACTCACTTACACCGCAGTCAATAACGAACCTCGTTCCGAGATGGTAACACTTCTGGATCTCTCCTCTGAACACATCTGAACCGATTGCTATATCATATATGGTATGTTTATTTGCTATTATTTATTATTTTAGTTCATTTTGTTTTCTATATTCAATCATATTTCATTAATGTTTTCGAATCCTTTACTTCACAGACTGGTAAAACATCAAAACACCACCTCAACAATAATGTTATATTAATAATATCTAAACACAACTTCCAAAAAATATACTGAGAAAGATGATAAAAGTATAAAATTGTAAAACTATAAATAATTGTAATTTGAGTTTAAAAGTTTATAATTTACACCTGATGACGGTTTGACAAACCGAAACATGTTGTGAATGTTCCGATGTAAATCGAATGCTCGATATGGAACATAAGATGATATTTTAATCATTTTAATTATCTTATCTTACTATTTTATTGTGATTTGACGGTAAACAAATATAATAATTATTTTAATTAATATCACAATATCTCATTCATAACATGCATTATTCGCAGGATCCACAAATCATATATAACCATTCCATGTGTCAGTTCTACACACTTAGACCACTTAGATGAAAGTAGCAGGTTACCACATGAACTTGGCAAAGGCGTGGATAACTAAAAGGTGTCATGAGGAAGAAAACCAAAATATAAAGAAACTTGATTTTCTAAATGAGATGCGTCACAGAAAAAGTGACAGAGTTCCGTGCCGGAAACCAAATCCCTTCTGTTCAACGATGACAAAAAGACAACGGGGTGCGATGAGCTACCTGAAGACACACAAGCACGAACCGAATATTCAGCCAATGCCGAAGAGCATTGTATGAATGCAGTCCGTTCAAAGGCTAAATTAAAATGTTAGATATGACACTAGCTCCATTTTTTTTGCGTGTTTTTCTTTGTGCGCGCGCGCACTCGTGTGTGTGTGTGTGTGTGTGTTCGGGTGTGCACGTACGTATGTATTTATGTAAGAGAGCAGAAATAAAATGTAGTTCAGTGCGGAGAGTTTGTTAAACGTATGAAGACGGTCATACAGCGCCATTTACAAACGAATCTTAATTAGTCTTGTCATTTGACATAGCAAGATTCTCGCATGTGTTTCAATCCAAGGAGAGTGGACCTCCGGGAGGGACTAGAAAGGTGGAAGTTCACGATTCCTTTCTGTGGGCACCATACGGATGAGGCTAATAAGAGACAACCACGCAAATGAGATGGTACTTGTGTTGGCATGGCTTCTGCAAACTTGGTTCTGTTTTGCTTTAAAATTACCGAAACCCTTTCCTCTGTACAGTCGTTACAAAGCGTCAGTGCATGGGCCTTGAAGTACAGACCACCGCAACATCCCTCTTTCCCTTCAGTGTAACCGTACTGGACGTCGACGTCATTAGTGGACGTTGCACATATAGTGCGTTGTTAAATGAGACGTTATAATAAGCTGTCTCTTTCCCTTGGCAGCCCTAGTCTTTCCATCCGTGGTCCTCGTCCGTCTGATGATTTGCCCCCATCCCTGAGGACCGGCACACACACACACACACGACTGTGGTTTAATTTGTACTGCAAGGTTCTGTCTACTGCTCTTCTGTTATGGTCTCAGGATTTTAATTTGGCGTACGTTCGTCCACCGTCACTGTTAGTGACTCACTTTGATCCATCCATCTTCTGTTCTGCTCGTCATTTTCAGAGTCCTGCATCAGTACTACAGACATATAAACATCACTCAAACACCATAGAAAATTGTTAATTTAAACACTTATTTGTCTTTATCCGTGACTGATTAATCCTCCTGGTCTGTTCAGATTCAGAATTAATTCTCAAACAGTTCTTTTGACGTCTAACAGGATTTAATGAAAGACTGGCCTATCCCAAGGCTCCTGTCTTCATACCACAGCACAACATAGAAAATTCCGTACGTATATTCGTATTCCAAACATGATTCGTCCGCATTCCGCATTCCCTGTTTCCGCATGGTATCAGACAGCACGCGCCTTCATTGGCTATTTACCTGCTCATTAAGAGGTATCAGGGTACTGTCATCATAACGTCAACGGCAGTACGAATGAACCATTAGTAATCAACAATTACATCGTAGGAGGTTGGAATCCTTCTTGACGCTCTCAACATCTGAAGAGAAAGAACTGCAACCTTAAAGCATGCTTTTCCTTACTAGGTTTTTGTCAGTTTTTTAAACCATCATGTTAATGGTGGACTGCGTCTAGTATCCATTACTGCATCAAACTCTACCGGGCCCGACAAACAGATATTCATACAAACACACAACTGGATTCAGTATTACTGTTACTCTGAACCTGATTCATCGTTGAATCTCTACTTTAAAAATTTTGATTCCCCGTTGTCGTCAACCAATTTGTAGCCAAAAATTACGTCATCAAACAATGTTACGTTATATTTGTTTACTCGGAATTGTTGTACCAACACAACAATGCCGAGTAGCCAACCCCCAAAAGGGGGGTTAGTTGCGTTTTAAACACTTGACCAACCCCCCCCGAAGGGGGTCTAGTCAAATGTTTTAACCCCCATTCGGGGGGGTTAGTTTAGTTTCTTACTCAAGATTTTAAAACGCAACCAACCCCCCCGAACGTTTTAAAAACTTGACCAATCCCCCCCCCCCCCCGAGGAGCTCCGAAAGGAGCGCTCTGCTCTAGTATTCCAAAATGTAGTAATTTTGTTTTAGAATACTCATCGACGGATCAAGTCTATATAATCAGTAATATTAAATAAAAATCACTATCGTTAGAAACCTTCAGATTTATAAGACACAATTAGTCCTGCATGATTTGACGTGCCACAGATACGGCATTCTACTTAAGTACGCCGCCATACTGGAATGTTGGTGTGTGTGTCCCGTGACATTAAAACTACACAGCCAGTGGAAACAGAGTGCATAAAGTGCACATTAGCTGCGAACAGAAGAATAAATGCAGCGTGAATGTCTGAGAAATGAAAACGAAGAATAAACCGGAAATGGGAAACAATACGATGGGGCACTAAAGGAGACAGACGACCAACAGTATATTCTACAGATATGTGAAGTGTGAGATGTGGAGGAAAAGCGGTCTATCTCCTGTGTGCTAGGCTTCGATTATATAAAAATACACGTCTTTTAATCAATCTCCTGACAATAATTCAAACATACAAAGAACATAATTTAATAAAAATTTGAGACAAAATTAAATTCGTTTTAAAAAGAAAACGATATTACAATTTTATTAGTAATATGTTGATGGTATAGCGCAGTGTTATTCCCTAACTTAAATCACTGTGGTATTCCTCTAATAACTACAAGAGTGCATTAACGCGGTCCGCTTTTACTGAACACATAAACGTGGCGCCAGACTAAAAAAGAAAGTCCTAACACACGTTATTACAATTATTTATCGCCTTCAGTTAAATAATAGATACAGTACAAACATCACAAAAAAAATCTTTGCCACCAGTTGCCAAATAAATAGAATAGCATGTCTTAAAAAATCATCAACTCTGCTTTTATGTCTTGACACTAGGCAAAGATAGCCATGGTGGTCTAGCGGTTAGAACGCTGGCCTTGTAATCCTGGGGTCTCGGGTTCGATTCCCGGCGGTGCCCGAATTTATAACTTGTGTTGGGCAAGGCCGTGGTCTAGGCAACGCGGAGTTTTCCTCCGGGGGCTTCCCCGGTTTCTCCGTGGCATCACAACAATTACTCCATTCACACACAGAAGAATGCAATGGCAAACCACTTCTGGATCATCTGCCAAGAACGTATATGAACAGGTCCCAGTCCGAGAAAAGGATGGAAGGATCCTGTTCATATGGACCTGTCGTCATACAGAACATTAAATAATAATAAGATGAGGTGGTATAGCGGTTAGAACGCTGGCCTTGTAATCCTGGGGTCTCGGGTTCGATTCCCGGCGGTGCCCGAATTTATAACTTGTGTTGGGCAAGGCCGTGGTCTAGGCAACACGGAGTTTTCCTCCGTGGCATCCCAACAATTACTCCATTCACACACAGAAGAAGGCAATGGCAAACCACTTCTGGATCATCTGCCAAGAACGTATATGAACAGGTCTCAGTCCGAGAAAAGGATGGAAGGATCCTGTTCATATGGACCTGTCGTCAGACAGAACACTAAATAATAATAATAACTAGGCAAAGTTTCGTAAATGGTTATCAAGTCAGTAAAATTACTTTAGTCGTTCCTGACTGTCAATACGTTATTCCAGAACTTAAACTAACGCAAGCTTCTTTTTTGCTGACATTGCATCGTTTACACCGCCATGATCCGTTCTTTTGGAATGTGTTTTGGTACTAAATCTACTACAGATGTAGGTTTATATTACAGCCCACTACAACGACTAGGTGTCCAAAGTTTCGCGCAGAGGCTTCTAACATACATTTCTGTGATCCAGTGTTGAGTGGCGCCTATCTCTGAAGTTTGCACGGACACCATATAAATGTAAATGACAGCAGTGACTTCATAAATGTTAGGTTGTAATGGCATTAAGTGCCATAACCTACTTACTGAGTTTCGTGTAGATAAGCTCGTTTGATCATATGTTGTTAGGGACACGTAACGATATACTGCATATGCCACTCTGTAATGCTATTCTTCTTTTATAAATATACTTTAATTTAAGACAAAGACCGGAATTAATGTATAAAATACAAAGTAACACGATTCTAATAAAATTATTTAACTTCCTACAATTAACTATCAGCATAAATACGAGGCGCGTTCTCAAAGTAAGTTTCCCTGGGGCCGTTTACAGAAACAAAACACAATTTCATGGAAATATTTTTTGCACAGATACAGCAAGTGTCTAGCTATTTTTCAACATATTCGCCACCGGAATTGAGACATTGGTCATACCGTGGGACCAACTTTTGAATACCTGTGTCGTAGAAGTCTGCCGCCTGGGATTGGAACCACTGTGTGACAACCATCTCCGCCTCTCTGTCATTCTCAAAACGCTGACGCTGACCGGACAGGAATTTCTTGAGGTGTAGGAAAAGATGGAAATCACTGGGAGCGAGGTCCGGGCTGTAGGGTGAATGATTAAACACCTCCCAGCTGAACTCCTGCAGGAGACTTGCTGTCCGTCGAGCCGTGTGCGGCCTAGCGTTATCACTGACCGCACTTCACAGTCGGCGGGAGCTGGAATAAGAACCTCCATCTTCAACAGCTGCAACGATGCTACTGTGAGAACGCGGGAGGTGCCGTTAGTGCATGCGCCATGCTACGTCATTGCTCTATCACGTACGCACAGTCGCTTCGCGCAATATAAGGTTTGCTAGCTGTGGGACGAGTGGGAAACTTACTTTGAGGACGCGCCTCGTATGAAGTAATTTTTAGTAAAAGTATAGTTTACTATTAAACTGCCCGTCAAGAATGACGGGAAACATCATGAATGTTACTCCATAAAGCTGAAAATCCCTCAAAAGTAAATTATCAACAACCAACCAGCATTTAGATTCAAGCCATGGGATCCAAACATGTGTTTAACGATGATGAGTATTTTTAAATATGTTGTTTTGTAGTCATTTCAGTAAGTGTGTCTCGGCACGCTCAGTGCTAACAGAATACCAGCACTGATCCGTAACAATGATTGTTGCTTTCAGGTACTTCATTTCGCTCTGTTTCGAGATAAAATGAATCTTACCGCCGACATCATCTGAAATACATTACACGAAATGTGAGTCAGTTCGAAAGTTTCCCTTATTCCTATCGGATGGAAAGATGGCAGCGCAGATTTTTCGTCTGAAACACGTCATCAAGAGTAGAAGAAGGGAGGGAATGAAACAAACGAAGATCGGTACCATTAACTTTTGGCTTTCCCCAACTTCAGCCTTTAAAAATCTCAAGCAAATCCATTAACACGAGAAATAAATGACTACTACGATGCGGCGTATCGTGTCAGCGGGTAATTTAGCTTTGTCATAGTCGTTAGAGAAAGGATTAATGTTTTTTCTTTACTTTTCCTTTCTTTTTTCTTCTTTTGGAAATATGCATATTAAAGTCACTCCATTTATTGCCTGCATAATCTGTTCTATCGTTAGAATATTTGCGACAGGGGCGGAAATACCACCATACGTCGTCTGCCTCCTCGAGAAAAAAATAAAATACTTTCTTATTATTCCTTCTACATCTGTTGAAGGAAGAACAGGATCTTCTTCGATGATTAAAGAACTGGAATAACCATTTGTTCCCTAAGACAAACTCGTTAGTGAGTTGCTGTAGAACTATAGGATGTTTCGCGTTAGATTGCACTAATTTTTAAAAGTGGCAGAGAAATCGAAATAACTTAAAATAATTAGTTTATATTTATCAGCAGGCGATAAAACTTCGAATCCTTACACGTGGAGATATTTGATAACTCGTCCATCGGCTATTCGCTTCTGAAGAACTCCGTTAGTTCCAACTAGATTCTTAGGAACATGGAAAAATTACTACGGAGATTTTTTTGTTAAAGACTGAAAATGTCAATGGAAAATGGCTTTTATAACAGGGACACAATGCATCGGATAAAAAATAATATTCGCATTATCATTTTTATATAGACCACTTCCATACAATGAATAAAATATCACTTTTTTAAAGTGTTGTTTGTAAAAAAAATAGGTGATGCCAGCGAACGTCATCCGATTATAATTAATTATAAATTGGTAATAATTATTTCAGTTTTAATGCTGTTTTACGGGTGAAACTGCATCAACAAAAAGCCATAAAATTCAATGCAGTCTCATTAAAAGCCGTAGTTATAAATTAATGTAGAACATACAATTTGAATACGACCCCGTCGCGGAGTAGAGCATAAAGCACCGATCTCATGCCACAAGGGTCATTGGCCCACACGAAATTGTTGTAACGTGCTGTTCTCCCATCTGTAATATGTGCTTGTGAGTTACTTATCTTGGGGGGGGGGGGGGGTATAATTTATAAGTGTTTGAAAAGGAGGATTCAGACATTCAAGAACTGAAATAGTGAGGATATAAGCAGCTGCACAGTTTCTTCGCTTCAACTTTTTATTTGCTATCATCAGGAATGCATAATCAAGAATTAGAAGTACAGCCCGACTAGAGTAAAGAAGAAATGTGCTCACGAAACGACAGTACGGATAGTGGAGGAGATAAATATATTACTAAAATATATCGTAAGGAATAGTCTTTAGTACCAACTTCATTGACTTGATTCGGGGTCTGATGCGTTGGTAGGCTTTTCTATTTAATATTCCGGGTTTAATTCCAGAGACTAAATGGCTTTAATTCTTAGAGTCTTTCCGTTTCAATCGAAACTAACAGGAGAATTTCTCATCGCAAACATGAGACGACGAGACATACAGGCGTAGATGATAAGACAATAATAAAATGGACCCTAATGTAAAGGCGTAAGATTGTGAGGGTGTGAGCGGGATTCATTTTGCCAGGGTTAGGAACCAGCAGCGGGTTCATGTGAATACGGTAACGAATTTCCAAGTTCCGTAAAAGCTGGGGAATTTTTTGACAAATCGAGTGACAACGAGTTTCTTAATAAGAACTCTGCTGCGCTGAGTTGTACGTTTAATGACACGTCCATGGGGCAAGTCGGATAGGCAGCCACCACAACGTCGTTCTATAGACGGACAGAACAACACACTTAAATATCCAAAGAAAGGGCAGTTCTGAGATAACGAAGAGACATGTCGAAAAGCAGCCCGTAGCAGATTTTAAGGTGCTCGAACGGATTTATACAGCAGTGGAATTGTTAAGCCCGCACGTTACTGACAAATATGCGAGGATGATGTTGGTGATGTTGTATAAAGCGTAAAGGGGTATGTCCAGATTGACAATATCTGTGTCAGTACATGCGTCTTTGCTAAACTGCACGAGAAATGCGATCATTAACTGAAGACATTAAGCATGTTCTGACTAGAATGTTGGCTGGACGAAAGTTGTTCGATTTCTGGTAAGATAGGACTTTTCTTTTCACCACAACGTCCGGACCGGCTTTGAGCCTCGTTTAGCCTCCAACCAGTAGGCAACGGTCTGTCTGTCTGTCTCTTTCTCTCTCTCGAGGGGTAAGGAGGCAGAGATTGCCTTAATCTTATTTTTGTATAACCAGAATGTCTATGCAACGTTATTGTGGCCAGCAAAGCGATTGCCATTTTCGTAATTCTCCCCTCCCGATTAATAATGGAGTTGTACACTAAATTCCGCAACTTTCCTGTCTGATCCACAATTATCGTAACATCAATCTCTGACTAATTACAAGCGACACAGTCACTTAAGTTGATTTTTCTCACCCAACGTGCGTTCTACATAGTAAACTCAACATAAAATTTACCACGCGGATCCCGCAGGCCATGCATAGTAATCGGCGAGAGACGCATTGTACAATTTTACTAAGCGTAACGAGAAAATGTATTCGCCTGGGTCGAAATTTTGATAAATTTGAGCTCTGGGAGACTAATTCACATTCGGGCATACAATGACCATTTTATGGGAATGGCGAAATTAATTCTTTTATGTGAGATAAACAGAAGGAAAAGAAATATTTTAATTGGCGTCTTTTTAAGAACTCTGAACTAGATCAGTTGTGTCGTAACTGCTACTCTCTCAGCACACTTTAAGAACGAAATTCTTTTAAATGACAGGGATTCGTTCACGAATAAAATCCTCATAGAAGATAGTGAAGCAAGGAATGGACATGCAGACAGACAGACAGACAGACTGACTGCATGATGCAGGGTCTTCCTTCAAAATTTTGTATTTACTTGTGATACTTTCATAAAACAAGAAATTTCATTACAGTGTTAACAATGAAACTTAATTATCATATTAACAATGAAATTTTACTAATACCTTTGTACCATTCTTTCTTTTTTAAAACTTTCATGTCTTAGTGGTAATTTTTGAGCCGCCTGCTTTAACAATCAATAAATCAGCAAGAGAAAATCCCTAGGTCTTAACCGGTGAAACTTCCAATGACCATGTTTTTATTTGTACTGAACTTTGTCAGAACTATCAAAACATTCCAATTTTAACCCAGTATTTCCTGAAGGTTAGAAATTAAGAATAATAGAAGAAGCAGCCGGTCACTTGGGTCACTTGAATAATCCATGAAAAGAAGGAATTTCGGGCACACAAAATCAAGGCACGGAATTTCACACAATCGAATTCAGAACGTAACCCCAAGTATTTCAGTAGCGAGGGCTGGATTAAGAGGCATTTCAAGGGAGGAAAAAGAAGTAACCTTAGAATCCTCCCCACAGATATTTCCACTCTCCCTTCTCAAAGTATAATAAATTGTCTCGCCCTCTATTCTTGACAAGAAAGAACAAAAAGTAATGAAATAAAAAATGAAGGTGAAACGAGCGTTTAATTATGTAGAAATGCAACGGTCATCAAAATAAAACTCGAAATGATACTTTGCCCTTTCCACAGTTTAGTCCGCTACAACGATTTCTGTGATTCAGGGGCCGGAGGGAGCACAAATTGGATTTTTAGTCACTTGGTGGAGGAAAATCATAATCAGAGATGGGATCACAGGGGTGACGTAATACTGCAGGGTGATTCCCTTTGTTTGTTTCTATAGTTTAAACCGCACGACCCCATCGCAATGATTACGGATACGATGGTGGACATTTGTAACAAAAGTCTAAGAACTTGTGGTGGTTTTATTTTAAGGTAGTGTTAAGCATCTCCTTATTGTACCTGGTGGTAGTGAAACTTATTTCCGCAACACCCTTTTAATCTTTCGGTCACTTTTCTTTAAAGGAAGTTAGACGAACAAAAATAACTATAGAAACAGTGCGTACGCTGAAAATGTCAGAATATAGATAAAGGTTCTATCTATTAAGTAAAAATCTGAGATTCTCACGGGGATGAAGATGTCTGTGTTGGTCTTCTAGGTTGAAACGCCTTGAGGACTTGGACGTAAGTGCACACGTTTATGGAAAACGTAATTCAGCCCTCAATATATAAACTGTATACTATTACAGAACGTTGGTATCTACGTACAAGTCCACAAGGCGTTACAACGCAGAACACCAAAATCGACGGACGTTATATTAGTTCGATATTAACAACAATTATATTATATTTTGATGTTATCTAATTTTATCGAGATACGTTCGGTCGTTTCGGAGATCAAGCGGACGGAAGGACACGGCCTCTGTCACACGCGTTCACTTTATGCACTTACAAGCGCAAAGAACGCTTATCCTGTTTCGTAATGCTAGTCTGTAGCATAACCACTTAATTCGTTATGGATTCGATGTAACGTATAAGAACACGTATTAACTGTTTTAACGGTCAATAACTCGATAGTTACCTGAAAACATATTTCATAATACAATTTCTTCTCCAGAATGCTCGTAGACAGCGAATATTTTCTTAAAAAATCATGATCTGAAATGAAGTTCTAAAAGCGATTACTGGTTTTTCTTATTTATTAAGTCGATTCCGTGCTGTAAGAAATCTAAAGAGTTTTGTTTATAGCCTAAGTACGTGCTAAATGATATTAACACTGGCATTATCTCTGTACACGCTTTGCCATGAGCGTCTTAAACGTGAAGTGGCAAAGATGCCTTAACTTATGGGACCGGTCCTATGATATGAATCACAAACTTCGTGCTGCCAAATGTTTTGAATGTTCGCATTCCCTTGTCGTAATCACTCCGATGATACTTTACTGTATATATTTCTCGTCTGATTATCAAGATCAATTTAAATAACTTTTGAGCGTAAGAAAATTAGTGACAGCGGTATAACACAACAGATGCTACTTTTGATTACGTCCATTGACACTTACAGCTTCATGGTTTGGTTGTACGAACTGAAGCGATGCTTTATCACAATCAACAATCGTCCTTCTGATCAATGAGTTTCACAACAATCTTCTACGCAGTGAATAAGCGTCACGGATCAGGAGATAAATGGTTTGGATGTTAAAGAAAGAAATACCATATTGTCTGTGCAAAGAGACGTGTTTCTATAAAACTGACATATCCTGGCCTCTGGAGGTAAAACATTTAACTCTCTGTGCCTTTTTGTAGAACAAAAGAAAGACGATACGTATCGATGCATACAAATAACATTTGCTTACGAGAGATTCAAGAATAAATGTAAATGCGTAGGTTTTTTAACTGCTTTTAGGGAACACTACAATTACCTCGACTCATCTTCCTATGCTCAATGGTTTCCGAAACAAGTACGACCATTCCCTAACCTAACATAAATCAAAGATAGGTTATGAAAAGTTAGGTTAGGTTGGATTATGATGTGTTGTTATGTAATGCAATACAATGCGACGTTATCTAGTTTTTATTTATTATGTTTTTCTGTGTTGGTTGGTTTTGTTTCGTTTTGTATGGTTCGGTTTCGATTTCAATTCGCTTGCTTTTTATAGTTTAGCTCATATTTTTTTGATAAGTTTCGTTTAATTTCTGTTATGTTAGTGCAGGTTTTGTTATTTTGGTTCAGTTTACGTCACATTACCTCAGGTGACGTCAAGTTAGCTAATGTTACCTCAGTTTACCTTATATTACCGCACGTTACCTCTCTCTACCTCACTTTATCTCTCGTCAGGTCACATTAAGTCACGAAACAAACCATGTATAATAATATATTCCCTGTGTTCAGATTTAAATGATTTAAATAGTTCAACATGATTTTGTCCGATTTGAGAAGGCGACAAATGCAAGCTTCAATTTAAGAAACATGCTTCACATGCTGTGTACGTTTTCGGATCTGATCGCCCTTCGCAACACACAACAAACGCCCGGGTTGTGATCTTTGTCGGCCCATTACCTAACAAACCCTATACATCAGAAAGGCACTCCGTACACCAGCAACCCTCTGGATGAGGCAGACAAGCCTCGACAGATTACTTACGTCACAATGACAAATGAAAGATGAGAGTGAATGGCTGGGGCCGTGTCGGACCGAACCCAGACAGCCTGCAGTGGAATGAATATAAAACAGAACTCTGCCCTGTCCCTAACCTGTGATTAATGGATCTAAGCTGGTCCGGCGCAGACAGATGGTCAGTGCCAACACCCAGACTTCTTTATGGAAAATACCAATGCATTTCGTCGGTCCGGCAATAACACTTCGTATTTGGAGATTACTTAGGTGACGTCTTGTTCGATACACACATATTAAATTATATTCAACCTTCCAAGCTGGTGCTAACTTGCTTGTGATTTTCACGGTGACCTTATGCTTAAATTTCAATAGTCATGAGGAAATCTGTGGCTGTAGGAAAGTACGCAAGTGATGTCAGGTCTTCAGCGTGCGTGTAAGAGAAACTGATGGAATACAGCAAGTTTAAACTGTGTAATTTATTTCAAGATCATAAGATAATATATGTATTACGATAACCCAGCTTATTATTAATTTCATTACTTATTGTTTTCTGTCATGCATTTTTAACAGTTCTTCGATGAACTTCGTGTGTTTAAAATCCAAACGACAACCCCTGTAAACACTCCAACGTTTATCTTAGAAAGACGTTTATCCTGGGAACGGAGCAGATCTTGTGCAACATTTTAAGGCAGCATTTCATTAATTTCACATTGTTTTCCAGAAACTTCTGTCTCAAAGCCTCAGCGACAAGGTTTGACACCGTCTCATGGACAGAAACCCTGTGACGTGGTGTGAAAATTATTCTGATAATTGTGATGTTAAAAGTAAACGTATTCTCCGTTCTCACACTTGCAACATATTTTTCTTATTCACTTCTTCCACCAAGTGAGTGTGAAATTTCGGACGCTGATGGTTCCTTAGACTTTCTTTCTCTTGTCCGTTGTTGTTACAGTTTGTTGAGCCGGAAAATTGGACAGTGGACGCGATGTTTAATACCTCACCCCCCAGTATGTAGCTCATAATACGACCCGTCATATGGAACTGACCGACCCAACACCCAACGCGTGAAAAATGATTCCTCAAAACATGAACCTCCTGACACGGTTCGGGGGCCCCCCGCGGCATCTGCCTGAGAGCGATTCACAAGAATTCCATTAGTCCAGGATACAGACAGGCAACAAGCTGTTGCATAAGCTGTACAGACATATTCAAAATGCTGGAACCTTTCTACAGGAACCTAGCGCAGGCTAATTTTACTAACATTTGAGTCCAAATTAAATAAATTTATGTACAGATTTACGTCTTCTGGGATGGTGCAGTTTACCGACGTATCAGAGGTGCTTGCTGGCTCCATAATCAGGAAGATAAATTTTTTTACTGGTCAACTAAAGAGTATGAGATGGGATTGGAATGTAGCACGCATTGGAATGGCGATGATGATAAATACACAAATGCTTTAACCGAAAAAGTACAAGGGAGAAAAAAGACGACTTAGAACATCAAAGTAGTATAAAAATATTCAGTTTCTACCTCAGAGAAAACAACTAAGTTCTCAATTACAAAGAAAAATTCGTTAATGACGTTCAGAGAAATAATCGCTGTTTATGTAAGACTTGAGGTTCTCACAGCGGTGAGTATGAAGATTTCCGTCTTCTGGGTTGTTGCGCTGTGTAGTCTGGTTGATGTTAACCAACGTTTCAGAGGTCATACTGCCTCCGTCATCAGGGTGATGACGGAGGCAACAACAACAACCCAGAAGACGGAAATCTTCAATCGCTGTTTACTCTGAAAGCCATATAAAACTCATGAATATACTCTATGAGAAAAATTCACAGTTACTGATAGTTAAAGACATGTTACTTCGAATTTCCAATGCGGACGAAAGCGTAAAACAACTGCACTATATGGGGGGGGGGGGAACATTACTGAACCCCAGCCTCTCTTCGGTTTTATCTGCTGCGTATTACTCAGGAGAAAACTTTGACCTTGGCAGCGAGGATCCAATAGGTAGTCCGAAGGCGATAAATCTGTGGCTAGAACTTCATCGGTTGAAACGCAACATTATGCAACGTTAAGGTCTTATATTGCTGACAAGATCCGTATGTTCCCCCACACAACGTTCATGCACACTGCTAAGGTCAAAACTTTTCTCCTGAGTAACAGATAACAATTGCATTGCATTTTGTAGAGCAATTTGCTGATGGCGTGAGATGACACAGTGACGTCCTAGCGTTCCTCTTTGGTCGTATAATACATATATGTATTCGACCAACACGAGCAATAATTAATGATCTTTGTACCTGTAGAGAGTTGCACAAATTCGCTAACAATTTAAACAGGCTAATCATGTCCATCCACACAGTTCAGCAAAATGTCCAGCAGCATTCAGACCCATTTATTGTGCTGGATTTTGGAAAGGTTAATTCCCAGGTCGTATTAGTGAAACAGCTTGTACGTACAAGAATGGACTATCTCACAAGCATTTCATGGCTCCCATGTATGAAATTTTCAACAGTTTACTTATCGATACCAGCATCTAACTGCTACAATCACATTAGCAATGCCACACCAAACAATCATCTTACAAGGAATTCACTTCATTTAGAAAAATTATTTTTGAGAAGTAGTTAGTAAGCCTACTTGCTCAGCTGATCAAGAAATTAGCCGCCTTTTAAGGAGTCCGGAAGTTTAATACCGTGTCTTGTAGAGCCCGCCATTAGCCCCCAAATTGAGTAGACGAATCTAATCCACACCCTCATAAGCAATTATAAGATATTGTAGGTGCGTCATATTGTGATTTATTTAAATAGTATTAAAAATATATTAAAATTTCACACACTTTCACACACAGATACAAAGAACACATAGCAGCCATAAAACACAATAAAGATAGTTCTGCATACTCTAAACACATTCTCAATACAGGACATGCTTACAACACAATTGATGAAACAATGGACATATTAAAAATAGTAAAAAACAAAAGACACAGAGATACAATAGAAAAATATCACATATATCAAACTTATAAACAAAACATATGCCTTAATGATAATAATATTTTACTTAACAACCCCATTTTTAATGCACTCCAGTACCTTGACCCCAACCCTGACAAACCACCTTTCACCCACTAGCACCGCAGTCGGTAACCAGCCACGATCCGATACAGTATACCTCCAATCTCTCCTAATACTGCTGCGATATTACTTCTCGGGTAAGTTTATATGATTACTTTCATCTATTTATTTTGTTTTCTATATTCAATTTTCATTAATAGTTTTGAAACCTTTACTTCACAGTCCAATATACACAACATTGGCATCACTACGACATGCAATTATATCAGTGACATGTGACACAACAACGGATGAAGATACAATATGAAGGACGAGAAAATGATAAGAAAAATGAAAACTAAAAAGCATTAAAAATCAGTAATTCAGTTAAAAGGTTTATAACATAACACCTGATGACGGCTCTATGATAGCCGAAACATGTCGTAAATGTTCCATATGTAAATTGAGTACTCGATACGGAACGAAAAATGATATTTTAATCTTTTAATTATCTTATATTGTGATTGACGGCCAATTTTAATATATTTTTAATACTCATAAGCAATGTCTTTACCATTCATCTTCATATTACTCTACCGTGTAAAACAAGATTTCTCAAATGGTCTTTTTTTTACAGGATTTCCAGCCAAAATTTCATGCGAATTTCCCCATCGGTCCCATGCGTGCAACATGTCCCACCAATTTTATCCTCTTTGACTTAAACACCGTAATAGTATTTGATAAAAAAAATACAAATTATTAAGCATCTCATACCGATTTTCCTTACAAAGAACAATAAAGTGGTGAAGACGATTTTAATTCACTTTTGCGCGTTTAAATTCGTAATCCTACCATCAGTAGCAACAGTGGGGTGTTCCTCCAGATCGTATAAGCTGGGATACCCCTCTTTCCAACGGACTGCTGAAAACTTTGCATGTCTCGGTCGGTTCGCACTTGTTGAGCCAGGCCTACATCATTAATAATATTTACCGTCCTACAGCGCAGCGCCAAACTCACTAAAAGCCTGACTGTTGCAGAAAAGGGGGTTTGGGGGTTTGGGGCTGTGTGTTAAGTATACAAATAGTTACACGAGCTTAACATCACAGGGAAAACGAAGGGAGAATTTGCTTTTGATGTTATTTCCACGACGAACCCCTGCATAATGGCCTCCTTTCTGCTCTCTTTGTATATCGAACCAAGTTTCCGAAATCTGCTTTTCTTCGTCTGTTTCTGCCTTTTACATTTATTCTCTTGCATAGTTATATTTTCTGCAGGAGGAATCTTCTAAATAATATCGTGAAGCATCAGTTAACATCTGTCCGTTGCTGGTGATAATGTTTATTGAATAAACGACCAAGCTGCTGGTCATGATGATTAATTAACATACATGACGTGTGCGTCATTCAAAGAGAATGTCTTTTATTGGTCAGTTACGTGATGCCCTCTAAAAGTTTCTATTTGCGCTCAGTTTTAGCATATAACGATGTTTTCAACAACAAATAATGCTTATCTAAAATATATAAAATCATGCGTACAAACAAACAGTTTACACTTTGAAAAACACTTAGTGCCAAACGCGTTTTGACCTCAAGGGGTCATCACCGGTGGCAAAAACATTAATTCATTAGTCTGTCTATTAAATCATACAATTCATAAGACGATGGTCTGTTATAAAGCAATGAGCATAAAAAGGGCACACATTATAAAACCATACTTCATGTAACACCATAATGAACGTTTAATTACACATGAATTGGCTATTATCTAAATTGAGCGTATACAAAATATAGCATACAATAATTGCTATAATTCTAAAGATATAAAAAACATTATGACCTAATCAAAACACCAAAAACCCCTATCAATGCACCCCAAACCAACCACAAGTAATATAATATGGTCCAGATTCACATTCTTTGGCACTAGTATTAGAACACTTACCAAAATATCCAAAAACACTAATGTCAAAATGGCCTACAATGTCAATAATACCATAAAGTATCGATGTAATTTAAGAAGACAACATAATAAATATAATAAAAGTGGTGTATATCAGTTAAAATGCGGTAGCTGCTAGCAGGTATATATTGGCCAAACCGGTAGGGATGTTCACGACATTAGATTCAATTTAACAAAATCAAAGTACGCTCAACACATCCTCGACCACAGACACGAACACGGACCCATGGAAAATATCATGGACATATTAAGAATACCATCGAAAGGCAAAATGCTTGACATTTTAGAAAGATTCTACATCTATAAAACTAGCAAAACGTTAAACATCATAAACGAACAGAACATCCACGACTCAAATGTGTTATTTGACCTGGTAGTAAACAGAAACAAAATTACGTTTTGTATGCAATAAATGGCCACATTGGTTGATCAGAATAATTATAAACTTTTTTTAAAACTGACAGTAAAACCCACGCAACGTTGAAGTTCACAATCAAGGCACAGACAACGCCTGACGAAGTTATAAGATTTGAGGTTCTTCTGGCAGTGAAGATATCGATATTGGTATTCTGAATTGCAAAGCTCTGTGGACTTTCCGGTCCATGCAAAGGTTTCTAAGTAGCACATTGCTTCCGTCTTCAGCCCTGAAGATGGAGGCAGTATATTCCTCAAACGTTGGTAACTACCTACAAGTTCACGTGGCGTTGGGAATTAGAAGACCAACATCGTCTGTAATAAACTTTTTAGTTCCATTACACGCCACGGTGGTCTAGCGGTTAGAACGCTGGCCTTGTAATCCTGGGGTCTCGGGTTCGATTCCCGGCGGTGCCCGAATTTATAACTTGTGTTGGGCAAGGCCGTGGTCTAGGCAACACGGAGTTTTCCTCCGGGGGCTTCCCCGGTTTCTCCGTGGCATCCCAACAATTACTCCATTCACACACAGAAGAAGGCAATGGCAAACCACTTCTGGATCATCTGCCAAGAACGTATATGAACAGGTCCCAGTCCGAGAAAAGGATGGAAGGATCCTGTTCATATGGACCTGTCGTCAGACAGAACACTAAATAATAATAATAAGAACTGACTGAATTAAGATCAGTTACAGTATCTAGTGCAAAGAAAATGTGGCTCCACTTCGTGGCAACATTTGATTTTACATTCTTTCATAAGTAACGATATTGCTCGAAAAATTGAAGGCAGAATGGCGTGACATAAGTCATCATTAATAACCATTAATTACACTGTTGCAGCGAAAAAGAAGCACGCTGTGTTATGGTTTAAGCAACAATTTGAATTTAACATGTTTTTGTCGTTCCAAAAGTAAGTTAAACTGAAGCCACGTGCTTTATGTATTGTGCCCTTCAATTACAGCAAGAACTATTTCAAGAACGTCACGAACATGTTCATGCCAGTGTAATGAACAATTCAGTATCTCGGCCCTAGAAGACAAAATCAAATTAATTAAACGTATAGTCAGAGAGTCAAATGACCTTTTGCTGATTCACCTTTTACTTTCGTGCATTTCGTCTTGATCATGTCTGGTCTGGCAGTTGAATAATGTAATAAAATTTTTCCCTGGTGGATAAATATGGACCCTGTTACCACAATTGACTTTGTGTAGTTTCGCACACTTGAAAGCCCTTTCCTTTAACAGACATTTAATGAAGTAATGAAACCTCTGTCCATTTTAGAGAAGTAACACAAGTGCAATATACACATTTCACATTTTTTAAATTAAATTAGGCCTATCGGTCTACAAATATAGACTACTCAGTACTTAGAATTTTAACAAGAAAGAGACTGTTTAATTGTTTAATTTTAACCGTCTAATCACAATAAAATATTTTATTAAATATTAAAATATTATTACTACAATTAACATTTAATATTTAAAATATTTAAAATATATTAAAATAATGCTCTTTTTATCGAAATGTTCGATTTTACAATTAGAGCATCATCTTTTTCACGACATGTTTCGGTTTTCAATGAACCATCTTCAGGTGTATAATCGATATAAATTCAAATGTTATATTCTAAATGCAATCCTTCGTCAGATGTCCATTAAATATCAGTTATATTTTAATATTTAATAAAATATTTTATTGTTATTAGACGGTTAAAATTAAACAATTATAATCATCACAATATGACGCAACATTATCATCTCAAGAAAGAGACTGCTGATTTAGTAATCGAAGGCAATAAATACAGGGGCCAACATTTCACTGGTAGATTCGTGTCGCTTCTGCGTTTCCAAACAACACGACGTCTGTGTGTGAACACAAGATAATCTGTCTGTAGGACATCGGCAGTAATCAGCCCCAATCAAGACAGAACGTCTTGATGACGTCATTTCGCAGCTGGGCAGTTGACACACGGGTGAAAATAATGTTGTACAAATGACCCTAAGCAATTACGTACAATTTGACACTATTTATAGATCAGCTCTGAGTCCTCAACGAGAATGCAAGGTAAAACAGATCGACAAGCAAAATGTATCCTCCACATTGACCGGAAGTCGCTGTCTTATCGTACAGACGTGTCACACATGTACGTCTGTAAGGAGTTCACACTAAGTCCGTTCAATTTACAGCTTGCTGCTGGTAAATGAAATTGCCCCTGTCCTTAACAATGAGTAGGATAAGCTGCTGTGCCATGGAAAGTGTAGACCTAAGCCATCTTGATTGTCCGTCGGCACAGAACAAGCTCCCTCACTCATTGTCCATGACACTTAATTTTCTTAATTGCAGAATTAAACAGCTGGTCTAAGTTCGAGTCTATTTTTAACTTGACACTTGGCTTTATGATTCTCTCTCCCACTAAGTTGTTATGGAGTAGGCTATATTATCCTTCAGGAATTCCAAACCATGCTTAAGAAACAAGTTGCTAATTACGCCACACACTTAGGATATTAACTCTATTATCATTTAATATGTTATGAAAGGGAATAAAATAAATGAAGAAATACAGGAACACGCAATCACAGAAGAAAAGACAAGCACAGGTTAAAAGAGGATAATTAAACAAAAAGACACAATCAAAACTAAAGAAGGAAAGGGAAAGGTAAAGACAGAATGAAAAGAAAGGCGTTTGTGTGGTAAACAGTGGGAGTGTAAGACAGAGCCGACGGATTTTTGTTAATGAAAATCTGTTCTGTAGTTTGGGCTCTCTACCCAAGAACGGAATCATGAACTTGTAAAAGCAAAATCAAATAAGATCAAAGTAGCAAAGGTAGATTCACACACATAGAGAAACATGTAAGTAAGAAAATGATAACGTGAAAGCAAGCAAAGAATAAAGGAACGGAAAAGAGATCGAAGGAAAATTAAACAAAGAAATGATGCGATGAAGGGAAGTAGTAGAGGGGTAATACAAAGGAGTGTTTCTTGCACTATGCGAATTTAAACGTTGTTTAGATTTGTGGCGTCCTCGAGGGAAAGACGCAAGAAGAACCAGAGCATGTGACGTGCAGTAAACCGCAGATCGTGTTCCTGTCCTTCATCGTTTGTAGAGGCGCCCACTCTCCCATCAGCCCTCACAGGGGACGAACATCATTCCCAATATTGGATATTCTATATATATAGGAAATCGCAAATAGCACGAGGAGGAAGTGTGTTGATTGAGATTCTGAGGTTCCCTACCCTAGAACATAATCCCTCCAACCCCCTGAACAAAGTTACGTCAGAACCACAACTGCTAAAATAAGCTAAAACAGACTTCATAATTTCCCATGCCTTGAACGCTGGGAAAGCTAATTCCCCGAACTGTCAATTTGCGGAAAACCGAATTTAATAGTGTGGGACAGGAATCAGGAGAAAGCTGAAGAAGAGAGACGTGCTTTCATTCTTCAGTCTTCCAGAGGAATTACGACACGCTTTTATGTTATAGGAAGTGCGGTTTATGGGCTGCCCGATTCAATCATACAATTTCTCAGAAATTCATAGTATATCAGACAAATTTTGTCATTCGAATATTTTGGTTAACGGAAGTTGACTGAATATAAAATTCCGCGCTACCAGGATATTATGCATAAGACATTGTATTTTTGTTATTTCTCTACTCACATGACGGTTTAGAGTAGAGTCCCGATAATCCGATTATTTCAGTGATTGATCAATGCGAACAGAGGAAAATGTACTAAAATTTAACTTAGTTAAATGTTCTACCCACGCATTTAAAATTATTTTTACACTGAAAAGTATCGACATGGTGACATCTGACGGTTATTTATAAAACAGATTAAAACTAGCCTTTATTAAAAACCGATCTTTACTTGGATTTGAGACTTTCGCGGCGAGTACAATCAATAAAATATTCTCGGGCAATCAGCCGCGTCAACTGGTTACCGTAGCAGGCGACTTCCGAGGTATCCAGTCACATCAGAACCCTGATGATGGGGACAGAGTTGGTTCCCGAAACGTCGGTTTACTACGGTAACCAGTTAACGCGGCTGATCGCCCGAGAAGATTTTATCGATCTTTACTTGTGAGATTTTAAGTTTTAGTGGCAAAAAGGGTTGACAATGTCCTTCTGGATTTCGAAGAAACATGCCGTTTCAACTTTCAGTCCTGAATATGGAGACAGTATGCATCTCCGAAACGTTCGCATCTACGGATCAGTTTACACGACGCCTAAACCTAGAACAACAACGTCGTCGAAATATACTATTTCGAAAGATTCGGTAATTTTTCCGCTGCTCACGAAGCATAGAATTTAGACCTCTAGGTGGTAATTTTGGAAAATTCACGTTCTCAGAAGCTGTAGCTGGTGGCGTAGCAGGAATCTTTACACTGTAGACAAATGGGCATCAAGATCAAAGGTTAAAAGCCTTCCTTCGATCTGGTAAAAAGCTCGCCAGCAAAGTGCTCTTTCTCCTGTAGGCACAAAGGAAAATAAAACAGGGATGGGTAGGGGAAGGATAAAAGCTGCCAATCAGTATAAAAGACAAGCGACAATATTGTCCAATCCGATGTGTTGTACCTTGCCAAGTTCTAGCCAATATACTCAAGAGATTCAGTAAATCTTCCTTGACAAGTGACTGATAACTTTTTAAATTACTTTCTCTAAACAACGTGATGCTGATTTCCATACCTGCCGAAGAAGCGAGGATTTCATGTATATTTACCAGAGCGCTGATCGTCGATGATGTATTCATATATATATATATATATAGTACTGCTATGCAATGTGCATACATAAATAAACCAGGTACAGCCCTACTACAGCCGAAGACTATTCTGCATTTATGGTAATTCAATAGGTTTTGCATTGGAGGTTTTGTAACACTTTACAGAGCGGCGGATCGATACTGACTTCAAACGCACAAAGCTGATTTTAAAACTGAGTCGTCGGTCAAGAAACGCCACTCTTAAATAGGATAAAAAAGGTTCGAGAATAACAATACTCCTCCAAACAGGCAGAAATGCCAATTTACATTTTTCTATAAATAAGTTACGTGTCAGATTAGATAAGAATATAAATGAAAATGTATAGAAAGAGCTAAACTTATGTTCAGTAATTATAAGAACAGACAGTTAAAGCGAAAAATCTATAAACAAGCTAAAGGGATGTAAAGACTTCAAATAATGATCAAAAAATATCTTGAGTTTTCTAAGTGCGGATAAAAAACGATTACCTGAAGTTAAGATTATAACCTGTATTTGTCTTTGTTGTTCTGAAATCATCAAGAAACATCTGTTATACTCTGTTTATAACGTTCATAAAGCGGAAGTAGACGCAGTCAAGAAACAAAGATAGGCGAAGACACATACGTATTCATCGCCCTGATGACGGAAGCATATCACCTCTGAAACGTTGGTCAACATCGACCAGACTACACAGCGCAACAACCCAGAAGACAGAAATATTCATACTCATCGCCCTGATGACGGAGGCAGTATGACCTCCGAAACGTTGGTTAACATCGACCAGACTACACAGCACAACAACCCAGAAGACAGAAATCTTCATACTCATCGCCCTGATGATGGAGGCAGTATGACCTCTGAAACGTTGGTAAACATCGAACAGACTACACAGCGCAACAACCCAGAAGACAGAAATATTCATACTCATCGCCCTGATGACGGAGGCAGTATGACCTCCGAAACGTTGGTTAACATCGACCAGACTACACAGCACAACAACCCAGAAGACAGAAATCTTCATACTCATCGCCCTGATGACGGAGGCAGTATAACCTCTGAAACGTTGGTAAACATCGACCAGACTACACAGCGCAACAACCCAGAAGACAGAAATATTCATACTCATCGCCCTGATGACGGAGGCAGTATGACCTCTAAAACGTTGGTTAACATCGACCAGACTACACGGCGCAACAACCCAGAAGACAGAAATCTTCATACTCATCGCCCTGATGATGGAGGCAGTATGACCTCTGAAACGTTGGTTAACATCGACCAGACTACACAGCGCAACAAAACAGAAGACAGAAATCTTCATACTCATCGCCTTGATGATGGAGGCAGTATGACCTCTGAAACGTTGGTAAACATCGACCAGACTACACAGCGCAACAACCCAGAAGACAGAAATATTCATACTCATCGCCCTGATGACGGAGGCAGTATGACCTCTAAAACGTTGGTTAACATCGACCAGACTACACGGCGCAACAACCCAGAAGACAGAAATCTTCATCGCCCTGATGACGGAGGCAGTATGACCTCCGAAACGTTGGTTAACATCGACCAGACTACACAGTGCAACAACCCAGAAGACAGAAATCTTCATACTCATCGCCCTGATGACGGAGGCAGTATGACCTCTGAAACGTTGGAAAACATCTACCAGACTACACAGCGCAACAACCCAGTAGACAGAAATCTTCATACTCACAGCTGTGAAAACCTCAAATCTTACATACGTAGTTCACACACACACAACGCGTACTTCAATGTGTCTGACATCCAGCTTCATTACAACTCCATTTCAGGAACACAATGTGAACAGCGCTCACAGATACTTCTCCGACTGCCGCCCATTAACAAACCAAGTCGATTTAGGTCCCTATCTATTGTTTAGTGGCGTCTGTTCCACACACATCCTACCACTACTTAGTATTCGGTAGGTCTCATGTTCGAATCTTGCCGTGGGGTTCCGAATTGTCATTCATTGTCACGTCCTAGCTGAGATAGGCCCAAGTTATGACATCTTGTGAGCACTCAGCCTTCGGACAGAACTTACTTCATTTATAAGATGAGTCTGCGAATTCCAAATGACTGGCAGTAGTTAAACCAATAATACGTATAATATAAATTAAAAGCCTCACGGACATGTTGCTCTATAAGTATGTTATAAAAGTATAAATATGCAACTACACTATTTGTGAAGCAAATTTTTAACTTTGTCAACTCTTTAAATCACCGTGGTAACTCTATTTATTAAAATTCTACATTTCAACGAGAACGTGTATGAATTAATTAATTTATCTGAATAAATCATTTTTCTTCTAGACTTCGTTGTCCGATGGAGATGTAATTCCTTTTCTTAGAGATAGATACAGAACTTGTAAGCTTCGAGCTTTCGATATCTGTGTAAAGATATATTTCAAATTTCGTATTTCAATTCTTTGTAACGTTTATATTTACTACACACTTTATATTCATTATTACGGCCAAATGAAAAATTATAAATGTCAAATTTACTTCGACGTTCAGCGTCGTTCACTAAAATGGTGTTGGTCAGGCCACAATAATTTTCTTAAGCCCAAATATTTGCTTCATCTCATATTCTTCGCATATATCTGGAGTAATAAGTGAAACGTGACTGTGTTTCATTGGACTGTACATCTCGAATCACAAATCAAATCTGTGAACTTCGTTTCTCTTGACACAAGAAATAATAGCGCCGTAAGAAATATAAAAACATAACAAATTTATATCGAGGATTAAATATGTCACACTGTAGCCTAAGTTACTTGTTCCTCTGCACCGTCACTTGTCATCTTTTAAGGATTATGTTCTCAGAACACACGTTTCTCAAAGATTTCCTCTCCCCTTGCACATTCCTTACTCTCTCGGGGCAAACACGCAGGAGAAAGCAAATTTCTTTCTGTCGAAAGGAATAAACCTCAGAAGTGAACTCAAAGTTCTATAACAAGCATCAGAGCTGTATGACTGGATTCAGATGCGACTCAGAGAACACTACATTTTGCTCCAGTGTCCGTGACACAGATAACAGCGAGCAGCAAGTGACTTAGCTGTAGACTACGAGTTGTTAGGAAGCAGATTTTCATTTAAAAATCTGTCATCATATGAACACTGTCACAGGTACAGGGCGAACGTTCAATGCCTTTTCTGTTATGTAGTTCAACGCGATCAAAGTGACCTTTGTGCTGGTCTTCTTTTAAGTGGCTGATATGGAAATACAGAGTTAATGCAATGTTTAGTGTGCATTAACCGACTAAGAGCCAGTTGATGGTTTGCTTGTGTATAGTGTGAAGACATTGTAATGGAGTACAGTCACGTTCAGAACTGAAGGTGTGGAATGCAGGAAACGAATAAGAAACAAGTGAACAAAAGATGGAAAGAATAAGTACCAAATAAATACTGATGATTCCAAATAGTGTGTGTGTAACGAATGTTGTGCGGGACTGCATAATGCAAAACATTCGATGGCACTCAACATTCTCTCTCTCTCTCTCTCCCTCTATATGTGTGTGTGTGTGTGTGTGTGTCCTGAGCAGGATGAGAAAAGTATTTCCAATAATCAGACTTAAAATAGTTAAAGGAGTTTACAGAAAGGGCTGTATAAGAATAACGAACAGGTTCCACATGTCACACATAGCGGCAAGCATGGCAATATACATGTATATATGTGACTGGGAATTAAATTCCCGCTTTTGGTTCATTGTGAGCTCGTCGGCTTTGTAGTCTGAAGAATCCTGACGACGAGGAGCTGTGAGGGGGGAGAGAATTTGAAAGGGGGTGGGAGATTTTACACGAGCACGGGGATTTGTTGAATACTATGTGTAGTGTAAGGTTTAAATCATCAGTAGCAGACGAGCCTTTCGTAACCTAGCAACATCAAATATACGCAGTAACAGTACCAGATTTAGAGCCCACGTATTGTGTTTTCAATGGATTTAAACTTCAAGTACAGTCACTGAGCTATAATGTTATCCCTGTTAAGTATGTGGCTAGTTTCAGTGTGTTATATATTAATTAACCCCACTCTCTTGCAAAATAGGGAAGCTTTTTGGTTCAGCGACAGTGTCAAAGAGTCATCTGCCTTCGATCTGGCCATAAACAGTAAAGTCACAGACATCGTGCTTATGCAAATCTAACACGAACATTAAGTAAGGGCTTGTCGAAGAAAGACAAGGCGTCAGTCAGTTGCTGACATGGCCTTCAGCTTCGTGCGCACAGCTACAGCGTCCGAATTATGATCACAAAGAATTTTCAACTTCTGCGCACCAAAATCCACGTATTTTCTCGCAACATTTCTGCTCTACTGACGTGGGTTAGGAAACTGATTACGAAATATCAAGCTTCAACTTAACATCGCTTGTCCACATTCGGTAGACTTGTCTCGGCGATAGCTTAGGATAGACCGATTACGTGTTCAGAAACACGCCCACACTTTTAGTGTTCCGAAATGAAACAACGTAAGTAGGTGTGTACGAGAAGTTACACATCACAAAGCCTGCAAATGTAGCGTCTCGTGACATGACGATATTTTAATGACGAACTTAATACTAAGTAGCAGTGGCCTATTTTAATCTACTGTCCGGTTGGATGATTTTTTCCTTTACATTTGACGACGTTTTATCATTTGACAACATTATGATGGATCAGGATAATTTCTGAAAGAGATAGTGGAAGAAATCGGCTTGGTCTGTATTAAAATTCTATACCAGTACTTGTTTGGTGAATCGATTAAAACAGCAATAGCATCCTCAATTAGGATAACCGGCCTTCCGCGAAGATTCTAACCTGAGACGTAAAGCCGTGCAGACTTTTAGTCACTTTGAAACGTTTTGTAGGAATATACGTACGTTCTCCTTTATCTACCTTCAAGTCCGTTCGGGTCACTACATAGAAGACCAAAATAAACATATTCAAAGCCGTCGGAACCTCATATCCTATACTCCTTATATGTAACTAAATATCCACGTCTGACGAGCTTCTGAAAACGATTCTAGGTTTATACAAATATTATACAGTGAGTGTACTGGGTATGAGGCGTGATACTTGTTGAAGAGGGATGGCGAATTCTTCCATTGAACACTGTAGCTATGGCATCAGCATCATCATCATGAACAGCAGTTAAATCGACTAAGCTGTTGTCATTATGGAAATGTGTGAGTGCAGAAAATCGAGTTAGTGTACAGGACACTGATTACTACATCACAACTACAGCTGCTACACCGCCGCGGCGCGGCCATATTCATGGCCGAGGGACCGTTAAGAACGAGCACCCGAGTAGACTTTCGAGTTTAATGCGAAGCTCACACACAAAAGGTTATAGCATTTCCCCAACTGCGAAAATTACCAGGGGAAAACAACAGGTGATGAATTGGATACAATATTGAAATGCATTTGCTGTTAATGTTACCGGATTCTTTTGGTTTGTGAAGGTGACACGTAATCTAATTTTATTCTTAAAGAACAAGGAGTAAATAATTACAGTTTATTAAATACCTAACCTATGAGTCGTCACCAAAAAATGGTATAATAATGACAAGTATAGACACGCATTTAATGAGGTGATTTGAAAACTGTCAAACACCCAATCATAATTAAAACTCTAGTAGGATAATTAGTGAGTCAAGACCTCATAAACACTGAGGTTATACAAATATCTAGTTATCAAAACACAAAATCAGACAAAATTATTCAACCAAAGTTGAAACTAATCTACATTTTAGTAGAGTCATGCCTTCCACACTGTATGAAACTGTTATTTCATTATGATTTAGCCGTCACAGCCTGGGTTACAATAATAATAATAATGCCACAAGTTTTCTGCAATGCTGATAGCGCGGGAGTCCTCTGCTTTAATTTAGAATCAAAGTTTAGATACAGAGAACTGCAAATTTTCGTCTCAGTGTTACTGAAAGGACAGCAAACTCTTGCTACTCTTCAGCCATTCCTTTGCCTCACTTTTTATTCAATACTACATTAGGTCTATTCTTTTGTCCCGTTCCCCATCTACCTTGCAGAGCACGATTTCTTACTCACGATTTACTGAAGCATCACTGCTCCTTCGAGGCAAATTTTGCCCGATTCAGTGCTGTCTTCTACGCTGTCGCTGTCTCACACCACGTGACAGCCATTTCTAAAAACGAAAGACGAATTCAGTGTTCGTTATTCTAAATACTACTATTCAGTATCGTTATACATTTTTCAGTGAGTATGAAGATTTCTGTCTTCTGGGTTGTTGCGATTCATCGCCCTGATGACGGAGACAGTATGACCTCTGAAGCGTTGGTAAACATCGACCAGACTACACAGCGCAACAACCCAGAAGACGGAATTCTTCGTACTCATCGCCCTGATGACGGAGGCAGTATGACCTCTGAAACGTTGGTTAACATCGACCAGACTACACAGCGCAACAACCCAGAAGACAGAAATCTTCATACTCATCGCCCTGATGACGGAGGCAGTATGACCTCTGAAACGTCGGTAAACTTCTACCAGACTACAAGGCGCAACAACCCAGAAGACAGAAATCTTTATTCTCATCGCCCTGATGACGGAGGCAGTATGACCTCTGAAACGTTGGTTAACATCGACCAGACTACACAGCGCAACAACCCAGAAGACAGAAATCTTCACATTTATGGTTGTCGGTACGCAACGATTAATATGAAAATGGCTCCGTGATCGATTATAGAACTTTCCTCAAAACGTATAAAAAATAAAATAAATTGTAATGTAATGATAAATGTATGAAAATAAAGAAATCTCGTTTTGTAGAAAGTAGTGCGTTTCGATATTAGCTAAACTTCAAAAAGCAGACGATGTTCAAACTAATAGTCACTGAGAAGTCAAGAATCGCCCCGCACTCTACTACAGAGTTCATAACAGCCAATCATTAATCTGTAAACAGGGGCCACTTGAATTCATTCTATATACACCATTTTAACAATATCCCCCATTTACTCCTAGGTCTTCCGACTGATCTCCTCACTTCATGTTTTCAGACCAAAACCGGTGCACATTACTCATTTCTTCCCAGCATGATACATGTTGGTTACCTCCCACGCCATCGCCCTTGATCTGACCGCCCAATTTGTCTTCTTTTGAGATGTTCAATGTATAGGAGTCACGTTCAAAGCAATCTAGATGTCGTATGTTGCAATAACTTCGAGGATTTTTACAGTGCACGACTGTAATCTTGAGACTTGCAAGGAATGCAGGAAGTCCGTAGCGTTAAAGGCAGACGCTAACTTTCCTCCTTCACCCCACTTCCTCACCCCGCAAGTCTCAAGATTACAGTCGTGGACTGTATGTGCTATGTCCTCAGCCCATGTGCCTGGAGTACACATTCATTTATTGTTTCACTACGTGTTTTAGACTAGCTTCAGTGTTTGGTTTTTAAGGTATATATTTATATTATTGCGATATGTCAGAAAATATATTTTAAGGTCGTTTTGTGTGTTATCCTCAAACTCGCTACTGGTAAATAAATCTAACTCAGTATATTATTATTATCTTTCTATAAGAATCACAAGAATCACCCTTGTGACTGCACAGTGCAACCCCTCCTTCTGCGTCACCTTGTCTTATTCCTTCCCCTGACACGCCAACTCACACCAGGGACAGGGAATTCTACGACAAAAGTTTTAAAAATCGAATCTCCTCCGAGTGTTATAAGGTGACAGACTTCCCCTACACTTTCTTCTTCTATCAAATTTTTCGTTTCCAAGGGGGAAAATCGAGTATGTATGTGACGAGAATAGTTCCTTCATTGTAAACAGGAATAATAACTTCGATATGACTTATAAAGGAAACGATGGGTACCTGCCTGTAGTAAACGACATTTTTTGTATTCACTGTTCACTTCAAATAACATCTAAAACAGTTAATTGTTTCTTACAGATATAAATTTTAATAAAGTGACTCTATCGGAGATATTGACAGGCCTAAAGTTGTCAGTTTTATTTATAACAACCAAATCGAATTCAATGGTGGCGCATTTTGAATTACAGGCCCATAGAATACGATAAAGAAATGGTAATGAGCATTTTCCTCCCCTTTAAACATCTGAAAAAATTAACAGATTTTCACGAAATTTTATACAGACGTTGTGCCATAAGAATTTATAATAACATAACAGAAATTTTTAATTTTCTGAATCAAAAATAACAACATGGCGGATCTACAGACTTGTAAGGTGGGAAAGACACTAGCGTCAACTTGTTAAAGAAATTTCTTTTGCATAACATCTTGGCGGCGGTGAGAAAATGTTCGTTTGGCTTCCAGTCTGGTAGCTGCAACTAAAGAACCACTGGAGCTAGAAATACGAAATTTTAAGTTCGGGATTAAATCGTTTTAAATGTCAACAGTTAGAAACACGATGACGATAAAAGACACTGATCTTATAGCTGAGCAATATAACGTACTTAGAACCTATAATTAAGTAAATAATAACTCTCTATATAAAATTTTCCTATTTCAAGCAATACAGTCAATTTATATAGTGACATTGTATAATCACGTAAGCTAAGCTGTAAGATATAAAACTTTGGAACTCTAAAAAGTATATCGTCAACGAACAGTGATTTTAACACGAGTCACCAAAATGCAACCATAACAAAATTCCATCAAGTGCAATTTCAATGAACGTATTTAGATTCGCATCTGCCTTCTTTGAAGTTAAAACAATTAACCTGTGTTCCTTCTGTGAAAGAGGAATGCCGTGGGTGTAACCAACAAGGCCACGGAGGAGGCAAACATTTCTTTACGGTCCTTCCACTAGCCACAGTCCAGAACCTGATCACAACTCCGGTTGCTCTACAAGAAAGATCATTAACACCGTGACCCTAAGCAATCTTTTCACTCTACCCCATAGCGTTACTTTAATGGGACTACAATGTGTCCAATACTAAGATACCTGCCGGTACTTTTGTCCAAAATAAAAGAAAAAAATCACGGCACAGCGGCAAAGAATGGAGTCATTTATAAGACAAAGGGGAGTGCAATACTTTGCTGTCCACATTTGAGAGATCATTACAAATAGCGTCATCTAAGAGGTCGAGGGTGAGATAGAGCGGCTAGTGACTACCTGACGAGCAGGTGTCTGGAAAGTTCTGTAAATGGCAAGTCCTGATCTCTACTGGCTGCTACATTTTTCCCACAATCAATACGGGTAGCCGTCTTATGCATCCAAATGAGGAACGAAACTAACTAGTTCAAAGACCGGAGATGATAAATCTGGGGAAAAGAGAAGAGGAATGTCTTCACTTTAGCAATAAGATTACCCTGAGCTATGTAATTACGTAACATAGTCTTGTCTAAAAAGAAACGTAGGCCAGTGTTTGGAACAAGTAAGCGTTTAAGTCTGAATTATTGAATTAATAAAAAAACTGTATAACTAGCAGAGGTAGCTGAATCAGTAACGTGACTGGCTACGAGCTGCATGTCGTGTGTTCATTTCCCTGAAGAGGCAGGAATTCTCTTCATCATAAAATCCAGACCAGTTCGAATGTCCTACAAAATAGGTACCGACACTGTAGGCGAGGCGACCGATGACAGAAGCTGACAAGACGTGTCCATCTGCTCCATTCGCCATATTGCTTTATGACGCTGTGATTAAACGAAAAATCAATGTTACTTTTTACAATATATCTCAAACAAAACATTTTATGGTGATAAATGTATTAAGTTCTTGTAAATTCCTTTGAAAGCAATTTCGGTTTTCAGGAATATGATGAAAAAAACGACTGGCTTGTGCTATCACGTGTTTACAAAAGACCGCCACGGGAAGCTATCCTGAGCCAACTGAATCCAGTTCAAACTTCCCCAAAATATTCCTCTGTTCTCTTCAGGTATTACAACTTAAACTTTTAAATTAATTTCTCATCAGCCTGTGTGTGTTACATTCATTCTGTATTTTTCTTACATTTTCGATCTTAGCTCAACACATTCTCTGCTGCAGTGGGTAACAGACAGTGTATTAAGAAGGAACAGGATTCGAGACTCATCACAAAATGTTCAGTTGTTTCCTTATTAACTCTTGAATGTGACGATTATCTCAATCTCTCTTTCACGTCAATACATTTTTTACATATTTCTGAATTCAGTTCCTACCTCAAAGAAAACACAACGCGTCTCTATTACAAGTATCAATTTACTAAAGCTGTTCACGGAAAGAAATAACTACTTATTCTGAGAATCGTATAAAACACTTAAATACCATCTGTGGACGTAATGCAGAGTTACTGAATACTAAAATACGTGAACAAGCCTACAGTAAGCCACGTGCTACAATTAATGTGCTACGAGAATAACATAGGTTGAAGATGTTTGGGGACATAGTGAGTCACTCAAGAGATATTTAGAGCTCTAAGGCAGGAAATAAGAGAGGATGAAACAATTTGTATTGTTACACTGGCCAAATAAAGGAGGATGTAATTCCCCCAAAAAATAATCTGGGGAAGGAACATAAATTACAAACTAATTTCAATAACGATAAAGATATTTTATCGTTGACAGACATTTTAATAAATTATTTTTTCATGCTGGTGTTCTGAGTTGTAACGCTGTGCGGATTTGGAGGTCGACATCAGTGTTTCGGGAGGAACATGCTGCCTCTGTCTTCCGCAAGACAACCCAGAAGATCAAGAAGGAAATCATCGCCGTGAAAGCCTCAAATCTCAACACTGGTCTAAATATCTTATTACCACTAAAATTTCATTACAGTGCATGGCGCTAGTGTTCTTGTGAAATGTGATCTTGCAGGGATCTTCCGGCCTGGACCAAGGATGAAAGAGGAGACAGAATGATGTGGGTGTCGACCTAGGTTCTTGCACCTGCGACTTCCCCTTCTACACCTGCTCCATACGTCATCTGCTCTCTCTCACACTCATACATAAAGTACACACCTTGATGTCGAGTTTCCATAGTAACGGCTCGGTACAATTCTCGAACCAAGGCTGTGATTGGCTGCGTTACCTAGACTGTGTGTTAAAAAGGCACCATCTCAACTCAACCCGTCATTTCCCACACAAATGTGAAGAACACCCCCTCTCTCTCAGAGCCACAAGCCACGAAAACTCCGCCTACCCCAAACCCCTTTGGCCCAGCCCCTCTGAACTTCTGTCTCCTTTGGCCCCTCGTTTCAAACACGCAACACATATTTTGTCTTTCCTTTCCTTTAACCATATCTTCAAGCCATCTTTCCTCAGTTCTCATGTGCCATACAAACATTCACGCCTGCGAATAGCAATCGGTTGCCTCATGTGCTACATTATTCCAAACACGTTCGTCTTACGTCACTATAACTAAAAGAGTTTTTTTTAAGATTTCAGGTTTTCACGGCGAGTATAAGGAAGACTGTGTTTTGTAATGTTGTTCGGTGTAGTCTAGTAGACGTCTGTAGGATTTGAGGTTTTCAAAGCGTTGAGTCTGGAGATTTCTGTCTTCTGGGTTGTTGCGCCTTGTAGTCTGGTAGAAGTTTACCGACGTTACAGAGGTCATACTGCCTCCGGCATCAGGGCGATGAGTATGAAGATTTCTGTCTTCTGGGTTGTTGCGCTGTGTAGTCTGGTCGATGTTAACCAACGTTTCAGAGGTCATACTGCCTCCGTCATCAGAGTATGAAGATTTCTATCTTCTGGGTTGTTGCGCTGTGTAGCCTGGTCGATGTTAACCAACGTTTCAGAGGTCATACTGCCTCCATCATCAGGGCGATGAGTATGAAGATTTCTGCCTTCTGGGTTGTTGCGCTGTGTAGTCTGGTCGATGTTAACCAACGTTTCGGAGGTCATACTGCCTCCGTCATCAGGGCGATGAGTATGAAGATTTCTGCCTTCTGGGTTGTTGCGCTGTGTAGTCTGGTCGATGTTAACCAACGTTTCGGAGGTCATACTGCCTCCGTCATAAGGGCGATGAGTATGAAGATTTCTGTCTTCTGGGTTGTTGCGCTGTATAGTCTGGTCGATGTTTACCAACGTTTCAGAGGTCATACTGCCCTGATAATGGAGGCAGCAAAGACCTCTAAAACGTCGGCAGACTTCTACCAGACTACACGGCACTACAGCACAGAACATAGAACTCCCCGCCGTAAAAACTAAATTTCTGGTAAGAAAATTTAAATTTGAGCAGTGCAGAAAATAATTAACAGCAATAATTTTAAGAGCTCAAAAATTTAGAATCACACGAACTTGTTGGTTTGAGAATAACATCCGGAGTATTTCACCAGATACCTTGTTGCCTTCCTTGAACCTTGATGACTTCAAAAACTCTGTAGCATATCCAAATACCAGATGCAGTTGTGTGAGTTAGTTCGACGTTCTCACACACTCTTGGCAGTAAATTAAGCATGATTAATCAGATCAGCAGTTAAATTCCGAATACCGCAAAGATAAATGTAATCCGGGGATCGAGATGCGATTGAATTACAGGAAGGGTCTTTCTGCCACCCCTTCTCCAACCCCCTTCCGTTCTGGTCCTAATCTAAGTTCTGATGAGCTTCAATTTTTATTCCCTTCTTACCCATGTCGATATGATTTCGGTGGCATTTCGGTCCAGCGGAGCGCGAATCACACGATTACTGATTATCTTGTCATCACTTTACGCGGCTACCGTAATTAGAGCGATAGAACCAGATTAGTTCATCAGTGCATTGTTGACATCACTTACCTGGATTAATGTTTGCTAACGTCACCTTTTTTATTTCTAAAGCTCCCTTCTATTCACATCTATAAACCTGCATATCTTCTAAGCTCGTTTATCTATAATGTTGATTCCTTTCCAGAGCAAAGGAACTTTCTCGTCACCCGAACGTAATAGAATTTTTAGGGGAATACGATATGAGGATGCGGATTGGATACATCTGGCTCAGTGGCATAACTATTGTTGGATAATCCGCCTCAGACTCACTTACATGCCCTACACTTATTCTTTAACCCTAATTTACCTATTCTGCGAAACAATCTCGAGTTTCCATTTGTCTGTCCGTCTCAACAACTTCCGAACGACGTGATGTATTCTCATGATGCATTTCATCCGACTGGCTCTGCTGTGTTCTAGGAGTATCGCTGAACCAATCTTTCTTTCTGTCAAAGTGTTAGCCGAGCTAACGCGGTTAACATGAACATGACACATTTTTCACATTTTAAAAATTACCAAATTGAGCACGAATGAAAATTTGTACTTGTGCCTAACTTCATTGTGATTTAAAAGGTTAATATAAATAGCAATCACTAAATTAACGAAGCTGTCTACTTTGTAATAACATTACTTTTATATTTGCTTTTGATTTCAAAAAATTTATCTACGTTTTCTTTTTCACTACGCTTACTGATGTACCCTTTGAACTAACGATAAGGTACTTAGTTCTTTACGTTCTAGAAGGCTATCTTTTGCATCGCTTTGTTCAGGAAATCCGTGTACCAGATTCGTAATTTGAATAACAGGTGTGTGAAATTCGCACATACTATAAGGAAAAATAGAGTCTTCAAGCTCTCAAATGGAGCGGATATGTTCCTGCATATGCAGAGGCGGCCAGAAATAAAAGTGTGAGTTACGTGAACTTTCGTTACCAAACTGAGATTTAAGTTAACCGCCTATAATATTAACTTTGCGGGTAATTTACACAAAGTATTTATGCAGTATATCAGGGATAAAAATGAATGCAGGTTGTTTGAAAGTGACTCAGTATATATTTTAAAACTTATTCCACATTCTACTGTGATTCTAACATATGAATTTATGGAATGTATATTAATTAATAAAATACGTAATATGTGGCACACAGCGACATGCGGGACTTATCATTAGCCACCGCTGAAGGCGCACGCCAACTTCATGTGTGGCTTGACTGGTATTGTTACTGGTCACGCAGTGACAGCCTGTTGTGTCCACGTGCCATAGCGAGCTGTGATGAGGTCAGTGCAGGGTCATCACGTGTCATTATTGTGTATGTTATCCGGTCTTTCACCTGCCCCCTCATCATCATCATCATCACCATTGCCCCTCCACAACTTCCGGCGAACATTATGGGAACAGCTGAAGTAAAAATTGATGAAATCCGTCGAGATTGTACATGCTGTCCGGAACTGACACAGTCTCATTAAATTCATTACATTTCATTTGAGCAAAAATATACAATGTCCTTTTCTGTCTCGTCTTTTCTGAATATGAAATGATTTGAAATTTGTAGGCTTATAACATCCTTACTTTAGGCCAATTTTACTGAAAGAAAAGTTAATTTACACGATAAATGGCTGTCGTTAAGAATTACAAGTTTTTGCTCAAAGCTGCAATCGACACGACAAGGACCTATATTCAACATCATAAAGGAAACAACAATTTACGATTGTACGTATCTGCAATAAACATACGTTGAAACCAATAAAATATGCAAATCGCAATCAAAACGTTTGGAAAAGACGTGTTCCCACCAAGAACATATGCAATGTATAACTGCGTGCACCAGGGTGGGTGGAGGTCATTATGTGAGGTTATCAACGGATTCTGTACGGAAAAAATTGCAACCAAGATCGATACTCATATGCGAGCTAAGGTAGAAATCACACCATATGTTACGTGCCACAGGGCAATATTTAGTTTCCGAAAAGGTTAAAATGTCAGAAACAATATCATACTATTGTTATCCAAGCGTCAGCAGATTTACAAAAATTAAACAATGCAACAGGAAGCAGCTGATGCAACTGTTTATGCGCAGATAACAAAGAAACAAAGAGTACGCAGAAAATATTTGTCGCTCACGAAAGTTAACAGACGATAAGTATGACAGAGACAACAGATAACGGCCGAGCAGAGAGAGAACTCGTTCAGCTGCGCGGACAGCTTATTATTCTTCTCCCTGAACAAGGAATGGGGACATCGAAGTTTCTTTCTGTATTAAAAGTGAAACTTGTTTCATCAAAATATGTAAGGAGTGGGCAGACTGCAGGCTGATTATTTCCAAAAAAATAATAATTAAAAGCAAGCTATAAGATTTCTGTATGTACGAGGTGCGATCGAAAGGTTTCCAGACTGCGCGTATAAAAACCCGTACACTTATCTCAGGTATTAAATTCATCCATCACCCTCGAAGTAGTTCCCCTGGGAGTGAACACAACGATCCCAGCGCCGCTGCCAAGAATGGATGCATCCCTGGAAATCTTTCTTTGTCAGCCTGTCAAGCACCATCTGCGATTCTGCCTGAATCTCTTCTATCGTCTCAAATCTCCTTCCCTTTAGCTGAATTTTCATCTTTGGGAAGAGGAAGAAGTCACACGGAGCTTAGAAAGGAAGTTGGGGTCGGTTCTTGCAAGTTCTTTGAGCTCCTGACAAACGAGAAGTCGATTCTGATTCTGGTCCTCAGACAGGATGAGTCGCATGTGGAGTTCTTCCTTTAGAATCAGCTGACAGGTGCCATAGCCTATCCAAACAATGTCGCACAAGTCGTTGATGGTACGACGTCGATCTTCGTGAATGGCCTGTCGAATCTTCGTAACATTTTCGGGCGTTGTGCTCGAAGATGGTCGTCCAGAACGCTCGTCATCATCGACAGAGGTTCGGCCATTTTTAAAACGTGAATTCCACACAAAAGTTTGTGCACGACCCATTGCGGACTCCCCAAATGCTTGCTTTAGCATTTCATAGGTTTCCGTAGCCGTTTTGGCGAGTCTTTGGCAAGATTTGATGCACACGCCATTCCGAAATCGCAGGAGGGTCGGTGTAATGTACTACCAAAACGCCCGTAACTAAGAAACAAATGCTAATTCGATGATGCCGGCTGGCACATTGATTCACTATGAATGTAGGCCGCACCCCCTAGCGGCAGAAGCTCGTACTACATCCGGTTTGCCCTCTATTGACACAATCTTGAAACTTTCCGATCGCACCTCGTATTCTATGCAACAGTATAGGAAAACAAAATAAAATACAACAGATCCTTGTAATTCTGGTCTTTTAGAAGAAAGTTTACTGTGTTACTCTGGTGATATCCGGCTACCCCGGCTTCAGGAATGTAACCACCATAAACAGGCCTACGCATAAACACGGTCTGCAGCAGGGTACACAAGAAAACAATGTTTCGTAAAATCAGGTACGACGCGAAGGCGCATCTGAAAATATCTATCCGGTGAGAAGTGGATAATATATATCAGGGAACGTTCACTCGGCCAGAGTTACAGGAAGTCCGGATCCGTTCCACACAATCCACGTGGCTGAAGCGTGGCGACACCTGTCCGAAGGAGAAGCAATCACAGCCGGAAGTTGGGTGCTGTTCCCTTTCAATAGGCATGCCCCATGTCTGCTTTCAATTGAAATGTGCCTGCTGCTCAATTTCGTTCGGGAAGTGTGTGGTTTAAGTTTTGAATATCTTCTATGTGGTGTTTCGTTTTGATTTCAGGTTCTTACAGTGACGAGTATAAAGATGGCGGTCTTCTGGGATGTTACGCCGTGTAGATTGACAGAAACTGATCGACGTTTCAGATGTAATTCTTGACTGTATCTTCAGGGTGATTACAGGTCAGTTTCTACTATGCTACACCGCGTAATATTCTAGAAGGAGGTCATCTTCGAGGTGTCTCGTTGTTTCCCGTAGCTTTTCTAGGCAAATGACAAGGCAGCATCTTATCGAAAGAGGATATGAGCTATCAAAATTATATAATAAAGGCACATCAGTCTTTCAAAATCAATTTTTGGAGTTAAGGAAATTATTATTACAAAATACGACAGAACACGATGGGATGGGAGAAACTAACGCCGGACGTCAGACGCCCAGACACGCCATTCATTCGTTTCCAACCTGCATCAGCCATTATTTAAGGCACTACAACCCAAAAAATAAGTATTTTCCAAAACATCAGAGCATCAATAGAACGTATGAATTACATGCAGGTAACTGCAAAGAGAAAAACACCACACATGTGAAGGCACGACAGTACCGCCAAATACTGTGTAACGAGTTTAATTTGAGTTTTCATCATTCCCATTTTGATACTAGCAACAAATGTGATATTTAAATGGTTTTAAAATCTACCAAGGTAGTCTATTACATGTCTTTGACATCAAATAGATATTCATAACACTAACCGTCCGAGATTTCGATAAATTCTGAACTTTTCAGGTTCACCTTTTCCTACGCGCGTCAGGAAGTGCGGAACGGAGTTCATCGAAAAACAGCGAGAGAGAGAGAGAGAGAGAGAGAGAGGACATATTTAATGCTCGTAATGGTTGAAGTTTGGGGCGGAACGGAATACAGCGAGGCAGGTAATTATAGGTGAGTGAAATGATGCAAGTCTAATGAAGATTACGTCGCTTTTGCACCTGGGCGCAGGCAAAGAGGGGGATGATTGGTCCACGTGGAAGGTAATGAATCACCAGGACGACGCGACTGAGAGATTAGGACACGTATTTCCATGGAGACATCTACTGGAAAGTCGACGACAGTGACGTCACGGACGGGTATGCACATGAAATCTCTATATCTTTATCAGCCGCGGTCTTAAAACTGGCTGTTGAGAGGATGGGGCTGAGATGAAGAAGTTGTTTTACGCTACTCTTAAAACCAACGGCGCTCCAGTACGTGCGTGGATCTTGCTGAACAGGTGTTTCGATACAGTTGAAGCGTCAGAATGAATATCTGCGAACTGCAATACAAGTTTGCAGACACTGTTATTAATTTTGAGAAGAAATTGTATATCAATGACTGAAACATGTTTCTGAATATCATACGACCTTCTGCTGAGGACAAAGTTGAAGCTTAAAAAGAAAAGATAATTCTTTTCCCATACCTTAGTCAGGTTGATCGATTCTTGTTTTGGCGTTCTTTACATACCTTGCAGTAGCGTCAATGTGTTCATCCATTCGCCAGTCTGTCCTTGTCATCGGTGAACGGATTTTGATAATGCGTGAAGTATTAAAAACAAATATTTATTTGATTGTTTTACGATGTTGTTCAAACTACTTTTGTTATATAACGTAGAATTAATTGATGGGATGTACGATTATAAATTGTAAAATATGAAGAAGCAGTCATTTGACGGTACTATACCGATATTTGTATGTTAAACTCTGTGCCTGCTAAGACCCGAACAAAAGGTACTATTTTCGGGACAATCGTATGGGTGAGGACAATCACGACAGGTTATTATTACAAATGCCAAGCTTAAGTGGCTTCAAACTAACATGATTATGATCACTGAGTTTAATAAAGGTAGGAAGACATAAGCCTGAGAGGAATTGTTCTTGAATTGAGTTTCAAAAATTTAGAGGCCTATATTACACAAAACCTTGGACTTAACTTCTTATGATCTTGAGGGGATGTTGACCTGTCCATGACCTCAAACTGACAAGATTGTTGTCATTCAGGTTCCTGCTGATCGGCAGAAAATTGCGTTTCAAAAAAATAATTTTCGAAATACCTTTAATATTTTAAAGAACACTCTTCGGAAAACAACTGGACTTACATTGTCGTAACAATGACCTGTACGTAACCTCAACCTGACATGAGTATTGTCACTCATATTGATACATATCGGCGGAAATAAGCGTTTGAAAAAATGACCTTCGAATGTCATTGAGAAATTTAAGTGTCTCTATTCGAAAAATCCACTAACTGTTATCGTCGTGGCTATGACATCACAATGGATTGAGCGTGACCTTAAACGGGCATAAATATGGTCACTCAGATTCCTGCAGATCGGCAGAAAATTGCGTTTGAAAAAATGATTTTCGAAATACCTTTAATATTTTAAAGGACCCTCTTCGGAAAACCCCTGGATTTACATTGTCGTAACGATGACCTGTCCGTGACCTCAAACTGACATGAGTATTGTCACTCATATTCCTACAGATCGGCAGATATATTCTTTTGAAAAAATGACATTCGAATGACCTTGAGAAATTTAAATGCCTCTACTCAGAGAATCCACGGACTGATATCGTCGTGGCTATGACATGAAAGTGGCCTGAGTGTGACCTCAAACTGACATATAGATGGTCACTCAGATACCTGCAGATCGGCAAAAAAATGTGTTTGAAAAAAATAAATTTCGAAATACCTTGAAAAGTTTAAATGCCTCTATTCGGAATACCTACAGATTGATATCGTCGTGGCTATGACATGATGGTGGGTTGCGCTTGACCTCAATCGGGCATAAATTTGGTCACTCAGATTCCTGCAGAGCGGCAGAAAAATGTGTTTGAAAAAAATGAATTTCGAAATACCTTGAAAAGTTTAAAGGCCTCTATTCGGAAAACCCCAAGACTTACATTCTTGAGACTATGGCATGAAGATGACCTGTCTGTTATCTCAAACTGTCATGTGTATTGTCACACATAATCCTTTAGATCACGCAGATATATGGGTTTGAAAAATGACCTTTGAATGACATTGAGAAATATAAATGCCTCTATTCGGAATACCCACGGACAGATATTATTGTGACTATGACATGACAATGGCCTGAGCGCGACCTCAAACGGGCATAAATATGATCAATCAGATTAATCCAGATCGGCAGAAAAATATGTTTGGAAGAAATAAATTTCGAAATACCCTGAAAATTTTAATGGCCTCTATTCGGAAAACCCCGGGACTTACATTCTTGAGACTATGGCATGACGATATCCTGTCCGTGACCTCAAACTGACATGAGTATTATCACACATATTCCTACAGATCGGCAGATATATGGGTTTGAAAAAATGACCTACGAATGACCTTGAGAAATTTAAATGCCTCTATTCGGAAAACCCACGGACTGTTATTTTCGTGGCTATGGCATGAAAGTGGCTTGAGCGTGACCTCAAACGTGCGTAAATATGGTTACTCAGTTTCCTGCAGATCGGCAAAAAATGCGTTTGAAAAAAATGAATTTCGAAATACCTTGAAAAGTTTAAAGGCTTCTATTCGGAAAATCCCGGGACTTACATTTGTGAGCCTATGGCACGATGATGACCTGTCAGTGACCTCAAACTGACATGAGTATTGTAGCTCATATTCCTACAGATCGGCAGATATATGGGTTTGAAAAATGACCTTCAAATGACCTTGAGAAATTTAAATGCCTCTATTCGGAATACCCACGGACTGATATCGTCGTGGCTATGACATTAAAGTGGCCTGAGTGTGACCTCAAACTGACATAAATATGGTCACTTAGATACCTGCAGATCGGCAGAAATGTTTTGAAAAAATAAATTTCGAAATACCTTGAAATGTTAGAAGGCCTCTCTTCGGAAAACCCCGGGATTTACATTCTTGAGACTATGGCATGACGATAACCAGTCTGTTTTCTCAAACTAACATGAGTACTGTCAATCATATTCCTACAGATCGGCAGATATATGGGTCTGAAAAATTGATCTTCGAATGACCTTGAGATTTTTAAATGCCTCTATTCGGAATACCCACGGACTGATATCGTCGTGGCTATGACATGAAAGTGGCCTGAGTGTGACCTCAAACGGACATAAATGTGGTCACTTAGATACCTGCAGAGCGGCAGAAAAATGTGTTTGAAAAAAATAAATTTCGAAATACCTTGAAAAGTTTAAAGGTCTCTACTTGGAAATCCCCGGGATTTACATTCTTGAGACTATGGCATGACGATGACCTGTCCGTGACCTCAAACTGACATGAGTATTGTCACTCATATTCCTACAGATCGGCAGATATATGGGTTTGAAAAAATGACCTTCGAATGACCTTGAGATTTTTAAATGCCTCTATTCGGAATACCCACGGACTGATATCGTCGTGGCTATGACATGAAAGTGGTCTGAGTGTGACCCCAAACGGGCATAAATATGGTCACTCAGATACCTGCAGATCGGCAGAAAAATGTGTTTGAAAAAAATAAATTTCGAAATACCTTGAAATGTTTAAAGGACTCTGTTCGGAAAACCCCGGGACTTACATTCTTCAGACTATGGCATGACGATGACCAGTCTGTTATCTCAAACTAACATGAGTATTGTCAATCATATTCCTACAGATCGGCAGATATATGCGTTTGAAAAATTAACCTTCGAATGACCTTGAGATTTTTAAATGCCTCTATTCGGAATACCCACGGACTGATATCGTCGTGGCTATGACATGAAGGTGGGTTGAGTGTGACCTCAAACGGGCATTAATATGGTCACTCAGATTCCTGCAGATCGGCAGAAAAATGTGTTTGAAAAAAATAAATTTCGAAATACCTTGAAAGGTTTAAAGGCCTCTATTCGGAAAACCCCAAGACTTACATTCTTGAGACTATGGCATGACGATGACCTGTACGTGACCTCAAACTGACATGAGTATTGTCACACATATTTCTACAGAACGGCAGATATATGGGTTTGGAAAAATGACCTTCGAATTACCTTGAAAAGTTTAAAGGCCTCTATTCGGAAAACCCCGGGACTTACATTCTTGAGCCTATGGCACGATGATCTGCCCGTGACCTCAAACTGACACTCATATTCCTAAAGATCGGGAGATATATGCGTTTGAAAAATTGGCCTTCGAATGACCTTGAGATATTTAAATTCCTATATACAAATTAAAATATAAAGATTGTCCATTAACATATTTAGGTCAAACTGGCCGCACTTTCACACATAGATACAAAGCACACATTGCAGCCATAAAACACAATAAAGACAGTTATGCATACGCAAAACATATTCTAAATACAGGACATGCATATAATACAATAAATGAAACAATGGACATATTAAAAATAATACAAAACAAAAAACAGAGATACAATAGAAAAATATTACATACAACAAACATTTAAACAAAACATTTGTCTAAATGATAATAACATACACCTTAATAACCCCATCTTCAATGCGCTACAGATCATTAACCCCAACCCCGACAGCCACCTTTCACTTACTCCTTCCACAAGCAACCACAGTCAGTATTGACCCACACCTATTCGAAGACACTAGTACTTCTGGACATATCGGGACACTCACTCCTAAATCTTTGGTATGTTTTTATTTTATTTTTATTTTTATTTTATTGATACTTTCTAACTATAATTTATATATTCTACATTTTATTCTCTAAATTCTTTTATAAATTCTTTCAAATTCTTTAGTGTTTCTTTCAATCATTTACTTACAGGCCGTTATGTACATCTAATAACATTTAAGAAAAACAACACCTTCGCCCAAAAATGGAAAAACAAACGTAATGAAACATCACCAAAAAACTACAAAAAACTACAGAAATCATAATTGAGTTTTAAGTTCTTAGATATAATTTTCACCTGATGATGGTTCTATAAAAACCGAAACATGTTGTGTAAATGTTCCGAAATGTAAATCGATCAATCGATATGGAACATCAATGATATTTTATTATCTTAATTATAAGAAATTTTAAATATTGTGATCAGACGGATTAAAAATAAATAATTGTTATAATATTCACAATATGACGCAATTACACTATCCTTTAAATGCCTCTATTCGGAATACCAAAGGACTGATATCGTCGTGGCTTTGACATGAAAGTGGCCTAAGTGTGACCTCAAACGGACATAAATATGGTCACTCAGATACCTGCAGATCGGCAGAAAAATGTGTTTGAAAAAAATAAAATTCGAAATAACTTGAAAAGTTTAAAATCCTCTAGTCGGAACACCCCGGGACTTACATTCTTGAGACTATGGCATGACGATGACCTGTCTGTTATCTCAAACTGACATGAGTATTGTCACTCATATTTCTGCAGATCGGCAGATATATGCGTTTGAAAAATTGACCTTCGAATGACCTTGAGATTTTTAAATGCCTCTATTCGGAATACCCACGGACTGATATTATTGTGACTATGACATGACAATGGCCTGAGCGCGACCTCAAACTGACATAAATATGATCACTCAGATACCTGCAGATCGGCAGAAAAGTGGGTTTGAAGAAAATGACTTTCCAAATACCTTGAAAAGTTTAAAGGCCTCTACTCGGAAAACCCCGATACTTATATTAGTGTCTGTGAGATAACCTTGATTTGTACGCGAACTCAACGATATGTGAGTATATTCACCAAGATATATATGTTTCTTCAGAAGTAAGTGTGAGAAATGTTTGTCTAAAATTACCTTGAAATTTATAAATGTCTTCATTCAGCAAAACCTAGGGTTCATAATTTCCTGAACTTTAAAGACATTCACATAAACGCGACCACAATATACCTATCCATTTATAACACTTGTAAGTCGAGGATTGTTGGAAGCCGAATTTCAAAGTTATAAGAGGACATGTGTTTGTATCCAAATAAATTTTTCAGGTTTTTTTTTAATTTGGCTCGATTTCGGCAGTATAGCTTCACAGACTTCTATCCTCAGTTTATCTTTAGTTTTTGTCACTGTACTCCGATATGGCTCAACTGTACTGTGCCGGCCTTTTCTCGTATTCAGTTACACCAAGGTCTTGCAAAGAATGGTCGCCGTGCGCGCGCGCACACAGGTAGGGTTCTTCGTGTTCTATTGCCACCACCAGCCGCTGTGCGGCTACCGCACGGCATCGAAAATGAAGCATGTTACGGCAGAAAAACCGCAGCGGTAAAACTACCGCACGTGCGCTCGCTTCCTACTGATAGTGCGCGTTCCATCAATGCGGTATAAAAACCGCTCGTGCGCGCAGGGTCTAAATGACCAGAAGTAGACAATGCATGTGCGAATCACAAGTTTCTTCTATCTATCACTGTGTATTTTTACATAATACTTCGAATATCACATTCATCTAAAAATGTATGAAGGTGAGGAAATTCAAGTATTCAGAACTGGAATTTAAAAAAAAAGTTTTTAAAACGTGTCTCTGAAACGTTCACATGTCGAAATGTGGTACTTCACAGAATTTTTAAATTGAGAACTCTGTTGGCGTCCACGTTCTGAACAATGGGTTTTGCCTGGGGATTGTTACAATGATAAGACTTGAAGGGGTACAGGGGACAGAGACGCATAACAGGGCCATCCACGGTGTAATAATGATGTGGGGTTGCTGAAAAGGGTGGTACACTTCAAATAAATTGAAACGTTAAACAAACAGTGAGCGAAAATGTGTTTGTAGGTGAAATGAATTAGCGCTACCCTATCGTTTTAGTCAATAAAACAACAGAATGGAGAGTCCATGGAATTGGGGAGTAGAAACCGGAACACCGCCTCTTCGTTGAAGCCAGATAGAAACGACACTTTGTAAAGACGAGAGGGTTGTCTGGTATCATCAATATATGTCTATATATATTTTTATTTTGGGATCTGTAGTGACATGAGCAGAATTTCTATGTTAAATCACGACCAGTTCGTCAAATTTAACCGCACAGACTAAACATAAGAAGCTGACAGTAGCAGGCGGGGTTTATCGTATCGTACGAAAAATGTGTACAATTGCTTGTCTCAGGATGTTTAACATTTCAAAATATCATATAGATATATGTACAAAGACCTGCTGCTGATTGTTGTCTTTTGGAATGTGATGCTCGTAAGTACGTCAGCTACAAGTCCGAGAGGCACCACACATTCCAATCATACAAAGGTCATAACCCCTAGACAATTGTGGCATCATTGGCTCCATTCGTATAGGTCAAAGGACATGTTTTGACAGAAGAGACAACCTACCGTAATTACTCACGCTTATTAGAAAAGAACACTTACAAATTTAATAACTAAAGGCAATAACAAAGAGAGTGCGACAGATTGTTACGCACGCATATATGTCCTAACTTGTTCGTAAGTGATGCAACGTGTATTTTACATTTCTAAGGGAATATGTTTTGATACAAATGTATCTTGTCTTGATTCAGTAGTATAAGGCTACCAAACAAATCAAATCTGTTTCAATATTCGTGTTGACTCAGGGTCTGTGGATGAAATAAATTTTAGTCTGTCGATAGTCATTGTAACTACCCAAAGAATAAATTAAAATAAAAATCTGCCTTCTAACGGTGTTACTCTGTAAGAGAGGCAGCAAGATATTGAAAATATACTTCTAATAATTGCCTATGAATCTGAATACTTAAACCACTGCAAGTTAAACAATATTTTGCTGAAAACTTCAGATGTTCCCATCAACTGTTCTATTCTGCAATCTAGTTTGCTTGATATTTGCTGCTCCCCTCCTTAGCCTTGCTTCAAGAACAACAACTGAGTGGTTACTCTAAGCTGGGAGGTTACAGGAAGTGTTGGATCAATTATAAATGGCTGATCCATCATCTCGCCTGTCCGAGGCACCTTGATCGATTCGTGTTAATGCGAGTGCGAGAAATTCCCTGTAGAGGCGTCACTCTCAACTCAGTGTCAGCAGCAGAGAAAAATTCCCCCAGGGGATTCAACTCATAAATTGTGTTGGCGCAGTATGCTTCGTTCTCACTTGGTTCATAACACGTCTTTCTTCATAGTCTACACTCTTTAGTCCTAGCTTCACAACAGCATCTCGCAAAAAATGGTCCACAAATCGGATACGACAACCACGGCCAGTTTATGAGAATACATCATTGTTTTGTAATTACTACTCGGACCGCTTGTCTTGCAAAACCGGGTTTAAAACCAACAGATCTATTCGGACTCTGCGTTGCAAAGACTTCTATTTATCTCGAGAGACATTATCGCGGTTTTAACGCTTCCAGACAATTTCCTGAAGACGGAAGAAAAACCAGCTCCCGAATCATTGTGTTTTATAAACGAGCCTCAGATAGTGGACAGTCAAATATAGCTGAAAACAAGTTCAGTCCTTTTTTGCCGAAATTAGAGCAACAGTCGAGCGTATCAAGACGGAATACAAACAGGAGGAACTGACTACGGAAATCGCACAACTGACCTAAATTTAATTAAAGAGCGAGGATTAATAAATTACTTCGTTGATGCACGAACCCGCGTCCACATTTCAGGAGAAGGTGGTAGGTGGCAAAGGTGAATATCGCATGCCTCTGTGCTTAGATCAGCACGCCATGAAGACAGATGGACAGAGACGGACGCACGCAGTTTTAAATCCGGAAAGAGAAACAGGTTAGCGGTCAGCAAAACTCCCCGGCCGCTTTGATACCAGCGGAACCTTCGTCCGGTACCCACTGGGTTGGAAATGGGATCGGATCCAGAGTCGATTGAAACGCCGTGGCGAAGAAAAAAATCCATATCCATGCTGGGAATCAAACCCCGGTCACTCAGCTCGTATCCTATTCATTACACTGACTTTGCTATCCCGGCTTTTACAGAACACTGGTCATATTAATGAACTTCGTGCCAGTAATAATATTCATTTTCGGAGTGACATCTGCACGTTTATCTGATCGGTTCTGCTATGTTCCAGTGTATGGAGTACCACTAAGCCATGAAAGTAAGAAAGAATACCTTATTTTTCGTTTCTCAAAGTGTTAGCCGGGCTAACACGGTTAACACGAACGTTCCGCCCCTGAGCCTTTGTATACACAATACACAGCCACGTGTCGTGAGCTGATCTTGGAAAAAGAGACAGCAGAACAGCCCTCCACAAGTCATGATACCCCAACCCAGCCCGTCACAAATGATAAATGACCCGCGTGTCATCCTAAGGTCAAACCATGAGCACAAGTCTCAAGGGATGCGGGACTATTTTTTAGGATAGCGTAAGAAGAGGGGACAACACTGAACTGAAGAAAATAAGTTCGGATAGGGAAGGGCCTAATGAAGTTTGTTCATTCTTCTGTTTACGAGGGAAGAGTAAATGTTTTAAGAAAAATCATCATGTGTCAGATATCATGCCTCTTGTTTTGTACTGAAACGTGACTCATAGTCTGAAGGAAAAACGAAGATACAAAGTACGAAGATGGCTATCTTCTGGGTTGTAGCACCGCGTATTCTGGTAGAAGTTTACCAATATCTCAGAGGTCATCAATACCAATCCATTCAGTAATGATGCTTTCATTCTATATTATAATCCGAGATATTTACAAAGTCATTAAACAAACTAATAAAAATATTAATCAACTGTCAGTATTACTGTATGAACTACCGATCATATTTTCCTGCATATATATTAATGATTAACGAAAAATGGCGTACCGTATAAATGGTACAGAGTATCAACAATACTTAATGTAGATCATTCTTTCAAGCGACAAGCAAAATTCACGGTACACTGTATTCTTTGAAACGGCTATGAGCTTACTCAGCCCGTGAGAAATCGTCCGCTAATTTCCATGATCACAAGAGCGCATCTCTGGACTCTGTCCTCGCTCAGTACCAACCAGCCCACACTAACTAACTAACTAGATGGCTTACGGAACCGATGGTTCATCACCGAATTAACCAAAGCCCTCCACCGGACCCTGTCCTGGGCCAACAAAATCCAGTCTCCTTCAACTCCTCTTTCCGATAGATCTCGCCTGAGATTATACTCCTATCTACGTCTAGGTCTCCCCAGCAGTCTCTTTCCCTCAGGCTCCCCAACCAATACCAGGTACACACTTCTTGTCCCATCCATGCATGCCACATGCCCGGTCCATCTCATTCTTCTTGGCTTAACCATCACATCTTACCCCTCTCACTAACAATTTACACCTCAAGTTCAGCAATTTCGTGTGTCCGTTACGAAGTTCACTTGACAGACAATTGAATGTCTCCAAGTCGTGACTTCTGGCTTTACCGGTCGAATGTTTTCATCGATGTACGTAGCTTACATGTTCCGTGATGGTGGTTTTTGTCGTCACCACATGAATTTCTTGATTCCCCGTACCCCTCTACCCTCTCGTCGAAACTGTTTGTCTGAGACCATTATAACTCCCCTGCTGGATTACTATCCTGCCCTCCATTAAGAGACGTCCGCTCAACTCAGTTCAGGCCCTTGGGAAAACTGTATTGCACACTTATTTTTTATATTTTTATCATTCTCGCTGAAAGAATATCTATCCATTATTGCTCACAGCTCTATATTTATTACCCATATACAAGACAGACCAATAAAATTTTTCGGTTTATATAACATATAGCATAACAGACACTCCGACAATACAGGACTACATTTGGATTGTACGAGAATTATTTCAAATTAAAATTATATCACGTAGTTCAAGGAACTGAATTTGTAGATACAGTCTCCTGTTGTAAAATATTTTCATTATTTCCTTATCTGTAAGAAATGAACAAACGTGTGTTTCATTTAAGTTTACAACGGTTGGCATTCAAAAAGTGATTTTTCGTGTTACAAAAGGCGAAACATCTGAGCATCGTGATTCCTCAGTCTGCTTACTGAGGAGACAGAGTAAATGTGTTGAGGTTAGGGTTCAATATATTTAAACAGCTGGCAAAACAGACGATATGGTGTGATTCCACTGTATGAAGTTAGGGAAATGTCTCAGAACTGGACTGCTTCTTTCGCACAAGAAAGGCTCACGCCAGTAACTGGCGGTGGAGTTGCGAACGCAACAATGAATTTTCTAGTTCCATAAAATTTGGGGGAGTTCCTGTCTATCTGAGCGACTAGAAACTTTTCAAGAAATTATACCTCAATTTCCGAATAGACCTAACTTTTCCATTCTGGAAATGTTTGCGATATTCGCAGAAACTTTCCACTAAGTTCTATAGCAACGAACTTAGCTTTATGAAACGTATCTTATTTCCAGGCATGACTATCCTTATATTCTTCACGGCTCTCCTCAGTTACTCTAAACATCTGCTTATACAGAATCTTACAATAAAAGAGGGAATACAGATAACAAGATGTTGTGCCTATCTTTAACATGCACACGCTATATAATAATTCCTTAACTAAGACGAGTCCAAAGAAAGATAATTTCGGAAGCAATTCGTCTTAAAAATATTTGCTACTTAATTTGCTTGTCTTGTCAAAGTATGAAACTATATTATGAGAACGTTCCAATATATAAAAGAACCAGCAATGACATTTTCAAACTGATCTCAGTAAATGTTTATTTCCATAAGTAATTTGATTAGCTTCTTCACCAAAGTTCTGCAGTTTTAACCCAGTGGTCGAGCCTTCTGCTTAGAATGTTAATAAATGTTATAGGTTGTAAACTTGAAGATCTTTATGCCCTTCTATTCCCATTCATTGCCAATTCTAATCACATAACACTGCCTGTAACATACTCAATTGCTACTATTGCGCCATTTTATGAAACGATCACTTTAATAATGTTAATGTCTATAAATAACAATTATGCTTCTCCTTACTTGAACTCTGTTAGGCTTACGTTGAATTTATGGTGCATCTGTTTAAAGTAGTTAAAACGTCAGTTAACATCTTGAACTCGTGTCTAAGAATAGTTGAATAGTAAGCAAAAGAATTAACCAATGGGTTAAAAGACACAATGCTCGGAGCAGTTTTTTTTTCCTACCCGGTGTTCACTTAACATACCAGTGCCACAGAAAAACTGTTACAAAAATAAAGGCAAAGAGTTCTACTTTGGTAACCAAGGAAGTAGTTTTTTGGAGACGAGTGTGATTAGTATCAGAAATTCCTATTTCAATCTACAAAACTACTTCATACAAATCAATAATATAGGAGTTCCTTTAATGTAAAACAAGGATAATGAATTCTTAGCAGATCATGTCCTCCGTGAACATTTTGAAACTCGGCAAAATGCAGCTCTTGGTGGTGTAAATCCTGTCAAACAGGGATACGACAACTGGCAGTTTAAATTTTGACACTTATTAGTTATGTATAAGCGTTGTGAGATTGAATTTAAATTTTTTAGACAGCAGTTACTTCGGCGTGCATGCAGAAACGTTCAAACACTCATGAAAATGCAAATCTCTTTCCCTCTATTACCTCAACTTTCTCCTGCCCTAAAAGATACACCCACTTGTGGTATCAGATCATCCCCTCCCTATCAGCAAACACTGAACCCTCTTACTCAGATTTTTATATTCACGCATTGATGCCATCTTGAATTAGTATCGGTGAAACGAGCGTGAAATCATTTCCAACAATCTTTGGTTTCCCCTTCCTACAAGAAACTTCAAAATGTAACGTCCCCTAAAAGTCATTGAAGAAGAACCCCTGATCTAAATGTCATATCCACCCCAGACACACGCCCCTTAAATAATTTGAACCGGTCGTGCAATTTACATTCTAATGTGTGAACATCGTGACTCTAAAATAGGATCTTACGTTGCTAAGCGATGGCTAAATGGGATTTCCTTTGGCTTAACAACATAATAGGTTCTTCTACACTTGCTCTCGGTCCTATCTTAGCAAGTGCCCTACTGAAACGTGTGATAGTCATACAATTTACATAGATCAAGGTATCTACCTTACAAATTTGAATGATTTGTAAGTGTTCTGATGTCACAGACCGTTTCTGTTAAATACTCTCTTTCTCAATCAGTGAGTCACATCTCAATGTTGATGTTTAAAAGAATATCAAGTAGGAAGTCAAATAACGTAGGGTCTAATCAGATAAAACTGACAATTAATTAAGGTAAACTCAATTAAAGTTGTCATTACAGTGATATCTATGACAGCAGATATTACTTTGCACACTATCGGATTGATTAACACGTATAACAAGCGTTTCAAGACTGACGAAGTCTGTTAAGCCTGTATTTCTGTATTAAAATTGAGAAAAAGTAATTTCAGAAGCGCCGGTCTAGGATGTGAAATCTTCAAGTATAAAAAAATAAACCAGTTTAAATGTAAAACTTCGGTTTTCGGGAATCAGCCGCGTAAAATGTTGGAAGTTATCCAAGGTTCCGGCAAACATTACAGTTGCCATCTTGACGAAAGCACCCCAAAGATGGAGGTAGTAAGAACCTCTGAAACGTCGGTCAATCTCTACGACGCGACATCCCATAAGACGAACACCTTCATACTCTACTCCGTGAGAACCTGGAATTTCAACTTTTAATGTGCTCCTAAGCACCAGACGCTATTGAAATCCACTGATTGATTCTGGAGACAAAGCATTGGGGTGGACAGATAAACCCATTAAGCACACATAATTCACAATAATATTATTGCAAATAAACACAAAGTTAGAGTAAGGTTGCCATTAAACAGGTAAATCATAATGTCAAAGTATAAATATAAACATATTATGGTATGGAAAATAACTTCATCAATAAATAAAATAAATATGACTTGACAAACGTGAAGGGGTGGGTTCCGCTAATTAAATGCAATTATAATATCGTCAAACATTCTGTAGGATCTACCTTAAAATATCCACTCGCATTACAGTTGCACGTACAATAGAAATGCCATACCACATGAAACTGCTACTCATTTTATACAGACCCTCCAGTCTGATTCTAGATATTCACAGAATGGTAGCAGAGCGAGATAAATCTTGAGCTGCTAGTAAAGACTTTAAACTTTTGAAGTATTATAGGATTTTCAAAACCAGAAGAGGCGAATGGGATTTTGTCTCCCTACATGTCCTCTTTCTGTCATTGTAAATATCTCGAAAACACCGCCAAAATAAATTTCATTCTTAAATATAAGAAAATAGTTACTGAAGACAGTCTGATAACTTTTAAAACCATAATAATGTTTAATGCAAGGAAGCAGCCATCGTAAGGTTTAAAGTTATTATCTAGGCATAAACTTTGGGGCCTGAGTAAAACTGAGTAAAATCTTCTACATTAACTGTTAACTCGGCCGAGATTTGAGCCCGCTTCATAACATGTTTTGAATAGACAAAATTCATTTCAAGAAACGTGCAGAAATTGTTGCCTTCCAGCCACCCTCTGAAAACGTGAGGCAAGGTTTGAAGTTTATACGGCAATGTGATGCACAGGATAATCTGGGTTGCGGCGCCGTGAAGTGTTTTGGCTGTGTGTGAACGTTTCAGAGGAACATACTGCCTTTATCATCAGCCCTTATTAGGGCTCAACACTGCGCAACAACGCAGATCACCATCTTTAAAAAAGTTAAGGTTAAAATAAAAATCTGTACTTTTCTAATAGTTCTGAAAAATACCTGGAAAACGGAGGAAGTAACACGGGGATAAAGAAAATGACACAATGAGGAATAATTAGAATACTTGTTTTCCCTATCCTATCCTCACGCCTGGTATTTGCATTATTAATTCCTTTCTTCTTAAAATGAACAAGATAAAGCCCCGACTCCCGGTAAGACATATTCTTCTCCTGCAAAAGTCATTACCGGCTTGATTTCCAGTTCATTCCAGCCCTTCGTTTTTCCTTTCTTTTCCTTTTCTCAAAATTTTCCAACGGAAATAAGGAAAAATAACCTTTTTAACCACACTGACTGCGGAACAAGTCCCTGGATAGAGCAGTGATTTGTGAACATAATGGCAGAATAAGGGTATGCATGAGACACCCTTCTTCGCTACCCCCCAGCATTCCACACCCCCCCCCCCCCCCGGGCGCCGATCAGCGATAACCGCTAGGCCGCAGAGACGCGTGGGAAATCAAATAACACGACTTCGAAATAGTCGTCTACGAGAACCCAGGTTACTGAAACGGGGCTGGGTCTAATAAAATATGCAACCGAAGGCGGGTTAAAGTTACATGATATCGTCTTGGTGTAAAGACCCCGACTTCAAACTATGGTCCTGTGACCCATTTTCCTCAGGCTTCCGAAACAGATTGTGCGACAGCCCTGTAACCCTCACAGACTAGTAACGAAATATGTTTATTACGTGTCCGATAACAACAATGAAAAAAACATCTCCAGCCAGCTTTGGATGATTTACTAAACTTCGTCTTTTCTGTTTTCAACAAGAGAAAATCATAAGCTGACACAAGGAAGTTATCTCGTTCTAACAAAAAACTAAAATACGATTTGTACTTCATACTGCAATAAACCTTTAGCTACGTGGCAGGATTTGACGTTCTCATGGCGGTGAGTACGAAGTTAGCTGCCTTCTGAGTTGTAGCGCCGTATAGTCTGGTGGAAGATTACCGACGTTTCAGAGCCATCTTCCAAATATGTTCCATTCAGTTTTGCATAACAAATCTGCCTTGTTCTTCATTTAAGTTTGATGGCATCTACATTTGTATTCAGGTTACAATCCTGAGACGTGAAATTAATTAGACAGCAAATAATGTAAAAAGTATAGATATTATGAACAAAATTAGAGACAGCGCTCAATTCAAGTTCCGCAGACTAAGAGTTACAAAGTAGCGGCAATAACAGTCAGATATAGACCAAACTTAGACTCGCTGTTTCATATTTCTGTATACCCTCAGATCCCAAATTTAATCTAATTCCTTTTACTGATTTCGGAGATAAAACATACGGACAAACTGATAAGACCTCACCATAAAGCGTTTGTCTTGCGAATAACAAAGAACGGAAGAAAGTAACAAAGCGAAATCGCGTATAATCACATCCTTTCCAATTTACCGAGCATCTTATGGTCTCCAATCTGTCCCGTGCAATTGCGTAGCGCCAAAAAAAAGGAAGCAATTGTAATATCAAGATTGAATTTTATGACCCTGAATGTCTCATTTCGTCATTCTCTGATATTAATCTCCATAAATTATATAGAAAAATTTCGGAAAACAGGAATAAATCCAATCCCGGCAAACGGGAAATAGATGTAGCAGCTTCAACGTCACTTCATTTCTCAATTTCCAAACCGAAATACACACACACTTTGTGACTAAATAAACATAAATTTAGTTACAGCCGAAATAAACTTGTTTCCACCGTCCTATGTGGGCACCAAAGCAATTCCATAAATGTGTTTCTGCCATTTTGTTCACACCAGTATCTTAACGAACACAGCAACCCCAAGTAACAATAACAATTATTACTGATGATGAAGCACCCACCGAAATATTAACTTCAACATGTGTTGCGGGTGGATTTCTTTGCAGCAGGCAAACGTTTTCATAATTTAATTATCCTGCACTTGGCGGTAGATCATAATTTAGAGAACAAACGGACATGTAAAAGCTAGGAATAGCGGAAGAGAGAGAAAGCAGCTGCTAGGGCGATAAAACATTGTCTTTCAACCCTCTGTCTCCTTCTCATCCTGACCGCCTGTGTCCTGGACCCACCGCTACTTACCCGTTCCCTCACACACCCTAAGCAGCTAAATGGGCTTTGAGTGCTACCGCATGCCTGCCTTGTTGTTTGGGTGGCCTAACCATAAGGGGTAAACGCAGCCAGCCATGCAGCACTGACTGGGAAGACCGCAGACCGCGCTATGTACAGTCACTAGACTATGCGCGGTCAATGTACTACGGACTGGCCGGGCAATGCAATTTAGATGTATTAATACCTTCTAACAACCGGTTCGATATTCGGAAATCGAATTAGAAAGTTTTTAAGAACGACGGCTAGTGGGAATCGATATTTTTCCTTTATCGATAACTCTTTCCCGAGAAAGATTCTTATAGGCACACAGAGAAAATGCCAACGTTAATAAAAGTTGAGTGTTTGGCATGATACGTTATAAGCAACATAAAGTCAAGATTCTTGTAAACAAAGTCCTGAGGGAAATACACGTGCTTAAGAAAGCTGAAATGGCAGGACGATGGACAAATACAACGATTAACCAGAGATTATAAGAGCGATTAATTCAAGGAACTAGATTTGGCATGTAGAAAACATGGGGAAAAGAGATATACCTTACCCGAAAAACCTGAAGGGTTAAGGTAGCTTATGAGACCTAGGATAGATGGAAATATTAAAACCTATTTCAAATAAATGGGACACGAGTGTGAACTGCATTCAACTGACTCGTTATATGGTGCAGAGGCTGGCTTTTGTGAACACGGTAATGAGCCTTCGGAATCAATGAAAAGCGGAAAATTTCTGGCCGAACTTGGCGACTATCGGTTTCTCGACGAGGACAATGCCCCATGAAGTTAAATATACAGTGGAATTAGTATTAATTATTATCGAATTCGTGATGTACGAATGAACTATTTTCTGAAGGTTTCTCGATGAAAGTTTTGTACACAACTTTCTTGTTTCCTGTTCGAATTACGCATCCAATTAATATAAATCTAAAAAAATCTATGATTCTAGGAAATAGGAGAAAGCTTGTCGTCACAGTCCACAATGTCAACCATTTTTATCTTTTTCCTACCAGTGGAAGAGACCATATTTGTGACATATATTATATCACAATACTTCTATATACGAAATCTTAAATGTTAGAAGAGTAAAGGATACGATAAACATTTTGTGGATCAAACAATGACTATAAATATTTTCCTCATCGTTAGTCTAATATGTAGCAAACTACATGTACCACCTTCTTTAAAAATCAACAATTCACGTTTGAGTTTTCCTGACGCACTTACTCCATGGTTACACAGTCCTTGAAGAACTTCGACCGCCTATCAAATGGGAAATTTTTCAAGTTATTTAGACACTGGTACGACACCTTGAACGAGTAATAATCCCGTCGTAAGGTCTCTACCTACACAGGACAGTAGACTAAGGCGCGGACAAACAACATACATTGAGTCGGATTTGAACCCACGATCCCAATGTTCGGCTGATCAGGGTCCACGCCCCAGACAGAGTGACCACTATGACAAATAAGATACACACCAAACCCTTCGTAATTACATTTTGCGTCTATTATTACTAATGAATTAACGTAGACAGGATGGCTTTGTTAACACGGTTCTGGTGGAGGTTCCAGTTTTTGCAAGACCCGTAGACGTCTCAGTTCCTCTGTTATCCCGCTATGTACACATAGGCTTCGAGTTCTGTGTAGTTTTGTGATAATGAACCAACACGAAGAAGCGGAGAGAGGCAATCTCTAAAATTAGGCTCAGAGATAATTTGAGTGGTGGAGCGGGGCGGAGTGTCGCGCTGAATGTCGGCAGGGAGGCAGGAGGCGACCGGGACTGCCAGCTGTGTCCTCCCCGGCCACACGCGAGCTCCGAAGACATTTCCAGATGAAGGCTAGCAAACACGCGTCTTTACTTCCAATTTCTGATTCTACAGTAGAATAAGAAATACACACAGAAACCGAGTCTCAGCTCAGGATCCGAAACTTGGTACAGTCGACCGAAATGCGCTAGTTGTTGCCCAGATAACAGAAACTGAAATTTGACAACAGTGTGAAGTTCTATTTGAAATCCGTATTTTCTGTTTTGCCCAGTTATTGCAGATGTTTACTGTTGGAAAACATACCAGAGAAGTAATATAGAAATTATATTTAGTTAAATATCGATCAATTATTATACATTTGATGGCGTCTAAGACTCGATTTAGCGTCTCCTTCTTTTTTTATGAAAACGTGTTACTAAATCAATGGTGCGTCTTACAATCGACGGCGTCTTAAAATCGAAGAGAGATGGTAACATTGGTCTTACAGCAGTTTGTAAGCCGTTCATTATAAAACATTACTAAGCCATTAATTGTTTAAATGAATGTGTCACTGAGCACAACAAAACGATTATTTTCACCTTTATTATATTTCAAGAAAAAAGTAAAAATTTTAGTTACTATCAATCATGCATTTCTTGTATACAAATCCATTTGTCCGTGCTATTTATTGGTTACTTTAGCAAGAAGTCCAATCACTAACTCATTCGACCGTGTTTGTAATTATTATGGTCCTTTGTCATTATCATCATTAGCCTTGAAGCACACACGCCCTGTTCTCAGAACAATAATGAGTGGAACGTACTTCCAGTCAACTTCTATCCTTGTCGGCTAAGACAAATGTCAGCCATTAGCAACCTGACTACCCTCAAATAGTTTGGACTGCCACTACTATTGCTGACGTCATCATATCATACGAACGTCGTATTTTTCATATGATGTGAGTTGTGGCGACTGGAAGGAAGTGGTCGTGTATCATACAACATACGATCGCATTCACTGGCCTGTCTGCTAGGTGAATGTCTGCAGTGTTACTGTTGGGAAATTTAAGAAATATTTTAATTTTTTTTATCAATCCTTCTTGGGCAAAGCTCACCACAGACCTGATAGTTGAATATCTTAGAAATAATATCGCCCCTAAACCCAAGAACATCTGTCCTTCCAGTATTATCTACAGTAATTTGTTTCAAATATATTCGTCAGGATATTTCGCCCATTCATTCAGAACGAAAATAAATAAAAACAGCTCACCTCAGCTTAGCTGCATTTTTTATGTGTTGAATTAGAAAACGTATTATATAGCGGCCAGCTAAGAAAATAAATACATTTTAGCGATAGTTTTAATTTTTCGCCACTGGTTCCCACATCTTAAATTAATTAATCGCTTGCGACTTATTGTTCGCCCTGATCAAGGATGCAGCAAGTACCTCTAAAACGCATGTAAACTTCTGCCATACTACACGGCGAAACATCGCGGAAGACAATCATCTTCAAGACATGTTGCGGCTGAGCTAACTTTATCGGTCTCTCTTTCTTGATAGTGATCACGTCAGGATTTTCTCGCATTTACCTTAGATTTGAATGCTGCTCGAGAAATTTATCCAGCGAACTCAGATCTGTAGCGTTAGCACTATACACGCCTCCTCGGTGTACAATTGGATCGTACCGAAACAAAAGTAATCTCCAAAATGTTGTGCATTTTATTCTTTACATTTTTAAAGAAAAATAAAACAGAATAAAACATTCACGATTCTACACTTCAGTTAGCGCGAATATAAAATAATTTGAAAAAGAAAATTCGAGAGAGAGGGAAGGATATAACATCGCGTCACATTAAATAAATCGCATGTGCCAAATCATAGACCTAACGATAAAAAAACAAGTTTTACGTTGTTTAGTTTCGGTTTTTCTTTAAAAAAAAACACGTTGACTAACAACTGTCAGCAAGAGGAGTGAATATAATGGACAATATAATCTGAAATGTATCATATTATGGCACCAGGTGTGGTCCGACTATATTGTAATCAAAATGGTACCATGTTTCCCCACCCTCCCCACCGTCCGCGACGTCGCGTGCTGCTAGTGAGCCACCAGTTCCCGTTGTAGCGATGTTTCTCTGCCACTAGCATCTGTTCGGTTTCCGGCACCACGTTAAGAGCAGCGGTGCCTGTTAGGTAGATGTGTGTATGTGGGTGGGGTCACAAAGGTTACAAAATTGCGTGGCACGCCAACCAATCCGAGCCGGCATCTCGCACGCACGCACATACGTCGCGACGCCCTCTCAACCAACGAATGACCTACCGACCCTTCCCCTCACTTCTGACAAACCATCACGCCCACGTTGTAGGGTTGAAAACTGTTACTTGCTTAGGGGTTTCCCTGCGTTTCAGGGAAATACTGAGGAAGTAACATAAGGGCAGAAAAATTACGTAATGACGAGTCTCATAATTTGTACTCTTCGAAAATATTAGACATTTCTTCTAGTGGTTATACACTTTCGCAAGGCATCCACCTACACAGAACGGCACAACATGCGAAGATGCTTTAAGCGGGATTCAAAACCACGATCCCAATATCGAAGCATCAAGATCCACGACTTAGACCCCCACAAGCATTGAGATTACTAAATACCAAGTCAGGATGGAAGAAATGGGGAAAGCATGTAGAACGCAAAGCCGTATTTGGGGAGTCTGTAGGCATGAACTTACTTGGAGGATTCAGACGTAGATGGGAAGATGGTGATAAAATAAATCTTAAGCGAATCGGCTGTGATGGTGTGAATTCGATTCAATGACGGGTTGTGAAGACGGTACTGAAGCTTAGGAAGCCACAAATGTTAGAACGTTTCTTGATCAGCTCTAACGCTATTAGCTTCCTAAGGACTTGGTAGAATTAGTTACGAACAGCACCTCTGCAGGTAAACGTTCAAATTACCAATCATCTTTATGCTCTTAAACGGGAAACTCTGAGAAGAACTTATGACACCTGCTTTTCTTCAAATGCTCCAATATAAGTAGTTATTCTAGAACCAACTGTAAATGTATAGGTATACAACAGTCACCCATTTTTCCGTACATTATTTACACTTTACAAATTCCGACTACGGAACGTAACATTTTTCACAAGATCTGAACGTTTTGTACTATCGCTATGGCCACGTTTTATTCTGCAGATTAAAATGATAGCTCATGTGGTTATTTCAGACATGTTCATGCTCTGAATTTGACATTTGATATTCGCCACAAAGCCGAAGGTTAATTACCGGGTCCAAATTTCGCACGGCCGAAATTTTAGTTCTAACAAACTGTCTTTATAAAAGTTGCATATTTTAAGTTTCAGTACTACAAACAATTTCAAGACACTAATAAGTGTTTCTTTTATTTTTACACTAAAAAATTCCCACGGCGCCCATATTGCTGGTACTGGTAGTGAGAAATTAGAAAGTTAGTGGCCTTTAACGGGATGCTGTCCAGTTAGAAACATTCATTAAAATTACTGAATTATTTAAAATATTATATACGAAATGGGAGCTTATATACTTATATAATAATGACGTAAATTGTATCAGCTTTAAGATTGAGGTTTGTCTCAAATATACCCAAAAAAAAAAAACCCAGCCATATTTCAATGTTCTAACTGTACTACGAGATTCTTCTTAATTTCAGGACCAACCACACTGTTTACCTGCTGCTAATTATCGGTGCCGCCTTGTAAACACTAATAATGTCATGTACACTGCCAACTTCTTTGAAGAGTAGATGTAACTGCAGACTGACAGACTCCCGGGACGTCATTAAGGAACCACGCACTAATCGCTGACTCGGGTAATGAGTGTCACTAGAGGCCCTGTCATGTCTGATCTCAAGGGAAGACTTCTCATTTGCACATTTATACATAGCCAGTAGGTATAACAGAATGATCTATATTTCACACATAACCAACACAACTAACCCAAATAACAAACCAAATTAACCACTTAACTAACAACATCAATACGTTCTTCCGGAGAGTAGGATTATCCCCGAATACTAGATTGTCATTAGTGTTTATTTAATAATGCTCTTCTAAACCAAACAGATTGCGTTATGGTGTTACTGTGTATCATGGGTTAGAAATAATGTGACCGATTCAAGGTTCTGCCCCGGGATTTGCCTTGAAGGAGTGAGGAAAACCAATGAATACCTAATTTTGAATAATTTTTACATATGCATTATGTTCGCGAACACGTGACATACATGAGATTTTATACCTCCATTAACAACAAATTTATTCATAAAAGAAATCAATTAATGTGACCTGGAATGTGTTTTGCGACACGTTTCGGCTTAATTAACTATCATCAGGTCACATTAACAGCAATTTTTCAAGAAAAAAGTTATTGTTAATATAGGTATGACATGTTATCTATGTTGTGTGTTGACAGATTTATTTGTTACGATTTCTTAAACATTTTGGATATTCGGTCTCCGGTACGATATTCAATGTCAGGACCTCTCGAATACGAGCAGCCGTCAGACATATTTTGGGTAATACGTTTTCGGGATATGAATTGGTTTCTATTCGCTGACGGTAGGATTTTATGCTAGGTTTTTATCACGGAAATCAAACTTTAAATTCTGTAAAATTACAAGTAATTTCTTGGGCAGTAGAATACCTACTGATTGCTCATTTTCGAAGATAATTAGAAATAATAATGTCATATTAATATTCAGTTTAAGATACGTGTTTCGACATCGACTAATGGTAAGGCGAAGCAACGTATCGAACACCTGGAAATGAAGACGTGCTGAGGAGTGAACAATAAAAAATATAACAAGAAATAAACAGAAATAACTTACAACTTGGGGTATAAAATGAAAATAATATGCAGGGTATATTTATATGCGGTGCCTCTATTTAATTAGCGGAAGGTGATCAATAATGAGAGGTCAAACAAACGATTCTATGGCTCATCAGTTGCGGCATCACATATCACAAACTGCTGTTCTGTGTACAAAACTCGATGTAACTCGATATCTGACCTGCGGTTATACAAACACACAAGCAAACAATGCAATTCCCCATAACTACCAACACGATAGATCGAACACTGTTTTGACATCCACTCTTTCCTGATCAATAAATCGCTAACCGACAGTTAGGAGAGTGTAACAGCTGTCACTCACATATTACATCAAATACATCACACTATCAGTAATAAAACTGATGTAGATATTCTCGTAATCGTTATACATCTGTCCACACAACTTTTGACACAACAAAATAGTTCAAATCCGCGTTAGTTTACAGGTAGGTTTCTGGTTAGAATATCGATATACAGGTCGCTGAACTGTTGATTGTACTTCGTGGCTTTTCCTAGTCACGCTAATTAAATTCCAGAATAATACTTTATCATTTCCTACTGGCAAATTTACTCCGTTATTGTCTCTAAATTTTCAGTTTATGTTTGCGAACTTTTGATGATCTTTTACAAATAGCGAACGAGTTAGGACCTAAACTATAAAATTTGATCAAAATCAGTCCAGCGGTTCTTGAATTAAGCCTATAAGAGATTACACGCCATACTTCCATTATATTATCTCTAAAACAGCAAACTTATGGAAAACTGCGCTGGGCGTAAAAGGTGTTAACTTTTCTCTAAAACTTGTCTTGGTAACATTTTTCGATCCAATACTCCGCAAGTTACGCTCGAGACAAGAACAGAAACTCATGTCCGCTTTTGTTGTCCCACTGTACCGAGTTTGGAATTATCGACAAATGTTAGTAACAATTCAGAATATAAAACTCATGAGAATGCTCTCAGCAGTATTCGAGGCTTTGCCAATGGACAGACGGACATTGCATGTTTAGTTAGCGAGTTCTGTAACTTTATATTGCGAATACGCAAAAAAAAAAAATCCTGAAATTAAACAGTTCATACAGTCACATTTTCGTGTTCTGTCACAAACTGTTTACTTGCAGATAAAAATTAGATTGACCCTTAAAGCCCAACGGCAACCTTTTGTCCATCTGCATCAACAATTACTAACTCTTCATTTTGCACTTGTTTCTATGATTCTCTGTGTAAACAGGGATTATTTCCTTAAACAACGTTAAACATCTTATCTTTGTAATGGCGAAATTTGGTGTTTCCTTTGCGGTACGGATTGAATTCTTAAATATTAGTCAGGCAACCTTTGTTTTCAAAGGTTAAAGGAACGAAAATGTGCAGTCTTGGACAGAAAACCATAAAAATGCCACAAATGACCCTGTAGAATAAGATGAAAAGAATTACATTTGTGGAGTCTGAAAGTTCAATAAACAAAGCGCGTGGCCACCGTTCAGGGTATTTGAATACGCTTTCTAGAAAGACAGCGAGTGAAGACACAATACGTCTCTCCTCCCTGTTGTACGACTTTCTTTTTCAGAAGTTCTATCAAGAGTAGCGTAGCTTTCTCATCCGATCCCATGTTCCTCTATCACTGTAACTTCCGAGTTTTCAGTTCGTTTTACAGTGACGACTGAGCTACCCCCCTCGAAGTCTCCCCTATGTAGCGACAACCCTCACTGCAGTTCACTTGCTAAAATTAGTCAACCGTGTATGTTCCCGATATTCTTTTATGCATCAACTCAATCATGTGACTTCATTAATTGTGGCTGATGTGGAGCAGGAGACAGACAAGTCGTGCAAATATTTAAACTACAACGCAAATCGATGCATCGGTCTTGTTCGAGAATTACAGTTAGACCTCGGCCCATACGTAGAACGTCATGATGTGAAATGGGAACTGTTTATCTTCGGAGAATTGAATTACCGAACCCGTCCTGAACACGACGATATGACACGGCATTCACAATCCATTTATTAATTTTCAACAACCGAAATTATAAAAAATAACTGTTATATTTTTATGAGATTTCCCAGCGATAAGTATTGTAGTATTGTGAGCTGTCTCGCCCTTTGGACATGTTGGTGATTTCCAACATTTCATACGAACGCAAAATCTCCATTTTCTTAGCAGAAGCGCTTCATTTATTTTGAAACTATTAAAGGAGTTAATTTATTATTATTATTATCATTATCAATTATCATTACCATAACTAATTCTACCCTGACAAGCTCAGCCCCTCAAACAATGATCCCTCTTACATGTAATCATAAAACTCAACAATACATAATTTTTGCTATAGCCTGCCTCTTGTTGGTCACTATCCTTAATTACCTACGTCCAATCACTGTCACTCAGCTTCCTTAACATCCATCTACGCCTGAGACTTGCAAGTCGCTTTTTCATTCAGGTTTACCAACAAATATTGTGTAAGCATTTGTCGTTTCCATGCGTGTTACAAGTCCCGCTCATCTCATCTCCCTGTCAGAAGTGTACTGAGAACCGATTTCCTTGAAGAAAAGTAGCTGAAACATTACAAGATTATTTTCTCTCTCTTTTTACAGTAAGACCCTACACTTTCTGTAGGCTGTGTCCTATACAGTCTAAAAATATATATTTTTGAAACTATAATATTATTTTCTTATAATTATCGATGTTTATATCTGTGAATCTTAAAATACTGAGAAATGTTGGAGCTATGCATGCTTTATATGTTACTGGAAATGTTATTGGTAGGAGAAATTTTAAGGGATTGTCTTAATTTTAAACATTAATTCATCGATGTAAGCATAAATGATTTACAATAAAACTAGACTCACAAATTTGACGTTTTCCGGAACCGGAACTAAGCCAGTAGCCTGAAAAGATGGCTGAGTTAAAAATTGGCATAAATAAGATAAATGCAATACGACATTCCCCTTATTAAAATAATCAAGTAAAAACCTAGACACGTCACTTCAATACTTTGTAATCAGTGACGTAACGAAATATTGAGTCAAGTACACCTAAACAAACGTCTAGCGCTGTTCTAACTTCTTCTGAAAACTAATGTTCAGTGACTTACGATCTTGTCCGCGACATCACATGATTCATCTGAGGATGAGGTATTCACTTTATTAACAGATTAGAAATCAAAGAGGTTGTGTGTCTATGAAAGCTAGCACGAAACCGGCAAGCAAGATTGTCCTGACTTCCTTTGTTTCATCACTGTTATGTCTTCATTTTCTCCTTATATTTATGGCATGTTCCACTTTACTGCTGTTTTCCTTCTCCTCCGCAAAAGAGCTACAAAATAGTGAAGTCGGATCAATACGAAGGACTTGCGGCCACAGGGGAGCAAACGCAGTTCTGACCGCGTGCATAAAAGAATGATTTCATTATCAAGAAAGGCGAAAGAAGTCTCTCTCATCAGTTACACGACAGCAGTTGCCACCCGTGTCATAAAATGTTTCATATTTAGAGACTTACACGCTAGGTATCCCGATTTACGAGATTTGAGGTTCTCACGGAGGCGAGTTTGAAGATGTTGCACAGTAGAGTCTGGTAGAAATTTACCGACATTTTAGAGGTGACTGCTGCCTCCATTATCAGGGCGATGACACGTACTGCAGAAGCAAGCAGATACAATAAACCTAGATGTTAATTCACCATCATGGATCTCTTTTGTCTATTTATTTATAATTTATATAACGATCACGCCATTAACCGAAAACATATAGCATGACATGACATGACATAATTAATTAATAATAAATTTGAAAGGATGTGGAAGGAAGCGTTTGTACGATGATTTCAAGAAATACGACGAAAACCGTCACGGTAGACGGTCATGGGGCCGAGATTAGAACCCGGACCCCCCAAACACAAAGCAAGAGTGCTAATCGCTTGGCTCCTGAGATCGGTATCGTTTGTCTGTGTCCGTTCATGTTATTCCTTGAAGCAGACGGAACACAGGGAGAGAAACTCAGATTTGTGTGCAGTCAGTCGATCCCATTTGGAATTCGTTCTGCTCGTTCTGTTTGTCCAGCGTATCGTGAAATTCTGCTCCGCTCGTCCTTGAGCTGTATCATCACGCCTCAGTCCACGACTACAGTAACCGCTGAATCTTTAAATTGCTTGTCCTTTGTACTAACAGTTGTCTGAAATAATGCTTAATATCCAATTCTGTCGCAGCGCAATTCAGCACCAATCAGTTGTGAAACGATTTACAACCCTGAACAGAAAGGAAATTCCTTCCAACATTATTTATTGCTACAGAACACTATTTGGAGTGTTGGATATAATTCTCAGACTACGCTAGTAATTCCCCACATTGACTCAGGCCCTATACAACAACACGTATCGAAAAACACCTTCAAATGTGTGTTCGCGACCACACATAAATTCTGAATGGCTTTACGCAATAATTTAACTTCGGTTCCTCCTTTCTTTTGGATTTGTGTTGAATTTCGGTCTGTTCCAATATATGTATGAGTGAACGGATATATTTGTCAGTAAGGTGGTGATAAAATATTGGCATCCCATTAGCCGACATTTAAAGACATTCTCGTAATTCTAGATCTTTAAATGTTTTTTTTTTTAATTTTTACAGCAGAACGACAAATTGTCAAAACATCGATAAAGTAGTATAGAATGCACTTACACACCAATTTTAAGAGTTTTAGTGTCATGATGACAGTGATCGGTGGTTAATTTTGTTAAAAGCGATCAGAATTTAGCTCATTTTAAGGTGGCTTTTAGCTTGGAGCATCCCACCTATGCAGCAGATACTGCAAAGACAGTAAATGTGGTTTCATGGTTCATTTCCATTCCTTTACGGGATCACATACAGTTTTTCAGAGGTCATTGCTGCCTCCATTATCACAACCCAGAAGACAGCCGTCTTCGGACTCATTACCGTCAGAACCTCAAATAAACAGCGCTATTTGAATTGCATACGTTATTTAGCCTCGAATAAGACGGGGAGATTCTCATGAATGTCGTCGAGCAGACGATGATTCTGAAGACGATTCAAGGCTCTCTAGAAGTAGGCTGCTGTAACAATTATTTTAGAGAAATACAACCGAAAACAATCGTGACAGCAGACAGCCTGGCCAAATTCAAACCGGTTATTTCCCGAACATACTACTTCAGCTCTTTCGCTGTAACAAATTGCTCGGCGACTAATTTTTTTCCACAATTAAAAAAAACATTTGAAAGATATTTAAATATTTTTCAATGTGTATCAGCTTTATCCACGCTCAAAATACAGTCTACATTTACATTCTCAACATCTAAAGTAGTATGAAAATCCTTGGGACATAAAACAGACTACCTTTTCAAAATGTATCACTTTCATTCAATACTTTTTATTTCACAGTAGCATTTAATAACGTAGTATGAGATATGAGGTTTTCACCGCGGTGAAGATATTTAGCATTGAGGATGGAGGCAGTATGTTCCTCCAAACGTTGGTATATACCTACAAGTTCACAGGGAATTACAACTGAATAACATTTACTTTCAAAATTACGTAGTATTTTCTTTAGAATTGAAATATAACTTAACGATTCCACTGCAACAAGGCAACTTACCATAATGGTTCTTTGTTTGGAACGTGGACATCGGAAAGCCTTCATGTCAATTCTTCGGCTAATGCTAAGTCTACAGGTCCGCTGCAAAAGTCTCACATCATTCCAGACGATGAAAAATAGTCTCATTCATAAAAGATGACGAGAGGGTAATATGCAGTAATTACAAGGAAATACAGCGTGTCCCAAAAGACGTGTACCGCTCTTCACAAGGACTAACGGACAAGGAGAATATCTCGCAAGAAGTAATGAACAGATTTCTCTTACTCACACAAAAACTTTTCAAATTAAATTCTGTGTATGAATAGGGTAAAACACCCAAGACTTTAATTAAGAGAACTAGAAGATTCAAGTAATTCAGATCCGACTAAAACAAGATTTGTATGTTACATAATTAAACTGTCTTGCTACAAGTGTAAAATTGATCTTTTGGACTTTGTCCATGGTCTAAATTATAAAATTCCAACGAAGAGGAAGCTCTATTCTGCTTCCATCATCAAGTAAAAATGGGAAGAAGACAGAAAACATATCTGTTGGTCCTCCTGGTTGCGCTAGCCTCAGACCTGGACGGTCTTCATTATAATCTACAAGGGCGAGTAAGCTTTACATCAAAACACATATCCTGCTGAAGACAAAATGAACTAACTAAACTAACTAACTAGATGGCTTACCGAACTCGAAGGTTCATCACCGAATTAACCAAAGCCCTCCACCGGACTCTGTCCTGGGCCAACAAAATCCAGTCTCCTTCAACTCGTATCTCCCATAGATCCCGCCTAAGATTATCCTCCCATCTACGTCTAGGTCTCCCCAGCGTTCTCTTCCCTTCAGGTTTCCCAACCAGTACCCGGTGCACACCTCTTGTACGACAAAATGAACAGGATCTATATAAAAACTGTTTCTTCTATTCAAAGACAGCAGTAAATCACAGTTTGTACAAATATGACAACCGTCATTACAAGTCTATGAATTTATAGATGCAAGCACATACTCGGTCGGCCGTGTTTCGGGGGTCTGTTATATTTCCCTCCCGGACGTGATACTGCACACAATCCGACTAAAAACATAGATTTTACCACATCCGGGTCTCTGCTATAACGCACATTCTAAATTTTAAATGCCAAACCCTAAGTTTGGTATAAACAGCTTCAAAGTGCGAGCTGTGTGTTGATTCAGATACACTCTGTACATAAGATAGAGAAAGAAAAGAGGGAGAGATGGATTATACGCGTAAAGAATGCAGCAAATTAGTGAGCTACACCAGCCAGTGCCCTTTGATGGGAGCGACTCCTCTGCACAATGGGCACTTAATTAAGAAAGCCGCCATTTTACTTGTCGACAGTCATTTGTTAATGCCAGGGTTCGGTTGGGCCATGCTCTCTTTATTTATATATTATTTTCCCTTCTTGGAATGTACTCTGATATTACGCGTAGGATCCGGCGGGAAAAGGAATGCATGGTTTCAGGTTGATTATTTCACATCCTTCAATGACCTTGAAATGAGGGCGTTAAGGTCATATTCTACAAAAGTGAGAGAAGTTTAGTATTTAGGCTGTAGGTACGTCTCATTTATTTTTCTCTGATCTCTGTGGACAAGTTCTTGGTTCACTAAAGTAGCACTTCAAGAACAATTAATGCTTCCAAAATTCAAATAAAGACATAGCAATGTGAGACATTTACAACCCTAATGTAAAGCAGCGTACCTAAATCTTTTTTGGGGGAAAAACAGTTGAAGTCAACTTCTATATTCTTATACAGGAGCCAGTTAAGTTGTACGTCCATAAAACAGCACAGGCAATCTTTTGTCACTCAAAAAATGACGAATTCAGTACAAAGAATTATATTCTGCTTAAGTAAGGTGGTTTAGTTTACAATAAGTATATGTACAGTTGTATATAAACTAACCTACGACGATAAGTACTCCATTGTACTGTCAAATTTGTAGGGATACGTAGAATAATTACAGCTACGTGGGAGGTCCAGGGGTCGACTACAATGATGACTCCTCGTAATTTTATTCTAGCGCCTTGAGTAACAACAGATTACAACTGTCTTATTCTCAGAACAGGTTAGTTCTACAACACATCTTTGCGGACTTTAACACTCATACACGCAAGTCAGTATGTGGTAAATGCTCTTTTCCTTTCAATGACAGAGGTAGAAGGGGTAGACAGAACGTGCCCGTAAGATTACATTCTACTTTAATGTCAACCTCAGCTTCGTGTGCTGCAAATTGCTTACATAAATAAGGCTTTGGAAACCAAATCATGGCGACATACTCGTTGCCTTCTGCTGTGATGGAAACATCATTGCACAATTTTGGGCTAACTTTGTTAGAATGTATTTTTCAAGTTTCTGTTTGATTAGCGTCGTGTATTAAGTTGAAAACAACGATTACATTTTGTTAAATTTTAAACCCATTAGCCTATCTTCGACGAGAACGAACGTGTAAATATAAAATACACAAATGTATGAGTCAGCTTTAATAGTACATTATAGCCCTACGTGAATATTAAGTTATGATGGTAGAGTTCTCCTTCAGAATTTACTAGTCGCTTTGCTAGATGAGAAATTTACCGCCCTTTTTATGGGAGTCGAAAGCTTACAATCGTGTTCAGAGGAGAAAGCCAATAATCCCGAATTTTGAGCCAGATGAATCCAGTCAATATACACATGTCTATAATGACATTTAGAACGATCAATCATATAAATACTTAAAAAATAACTCCGACGATCTCAAAAACTCAACCTAAGACCACGCAATACCTCAGGCAATTAGTTGTCACGTTCTTACCAAGGAGGCCAAAGTTATGATCCTAGATATCCCACCTGAAATTTAAGGTGGACAAAGTGTCGCTGGGTCAGGTTTTACTTCTAGTGTTTTGCTTTCCCCTGCCAACCATCATGTCTAATACCACATTCGCCATTCGGCCCGCTAAGAACTGCATTGCCAATGACCTCAATCTCACCCCCACTCCCATCATCATTAACCAAACCTATATAACACAGGCGGCACAGATCAAAGTTACACCGACGGGACGTTTGTAGGAAAAGGGTGCAACAAGGAACGGATATGTCGGCAGTTCGGCACGAAGAGCTGCATTGGACGCTTTCAGTATCTAACACCACATACTCTTGAAAACTGAGTTTTAGGCATCTGAGGAATTTATGTGAAAGCCGGCGTCCTTCTGTGAGGATGAAACCACTGTGCAATGGATCGTCTTTTATGTAGAACGAGCCCTGTCTGCAGCACACTTTTTTTATGTTCGTCACAGTGCACTGTTACATTTGTGTGCAAAGCAACAGGGCAGAATGGCGACGAGAGAATTCCTTCATTCTCGCTGGACCCAGCTCCTGAGTCCGCAAATACAAGAGTGTCATAAATGAATTTCCGGCCAAAGAAGACCTTTTTCGATACCCGGAAATTATAACTGGACAGAACTGTATTCCAGTGCTCAGGAGTATTTCAGACCTTCTGAAAGGACATATAATGACGCTGTATCAACTGAAATAGTATTTAGTGCAGACTGAGGTGAAAGAATTTAAGGTGCCAACGTATGATTCGCCTAGGATGACAAACCAAATAAAACTCAGAACAACTACCGAAAATTTATCCACGTACGTCCCGAATAATAACAAGCACCATCGTTCTGCTACCTAGTTCGGTGTAATAGGCAAAGACGAACGAACAGAGAGTATAGAATATTAAATAATGAAGAGGTCCTGATATGTACATCTTATTACTAGCCTGTTAGGTTACTTGAATCTAGGGTAAACAACTTTCGTAATATTCCGAAGCTACATCTTTTAGGCAAATCATAGAACTAAACATTTAAGAATATTGTATTAATATTTTTCATAAAGAACAAATCCTACCTCGATCAATAACCATACTATGTTCAAAAGCCTGCCTAAACTTACTCCCTTACGTCTGAAGTTTACGGTCAACTGAAACGAGCGCTGCATTACTAACGCGTTGGAATATAACTTCATGACCATTAAGCCTATATTATATCTTCATGGTGTGGTATAAGTTCAGCAAGAACGTTTGCCTTATATCTGAGATAAAAGGTTTTAACGGCTGTGACAATGTTAATTATCGTCTCCTGGCTTATGACGTCTTGTAGTTCTGTAGATGATTACCAGTTTTCATCCAAAACGTTAGCGATAATCAATTTTTAGAAAACGTGACGTCATTCAGCGAGGACAGTCGATGTATTAGGCAAGGGTCGAGCTGGGTCATTCTCGATTACAAAACAGAGGCGCTATTACCTGAGACAGCTGTCAGAAAACGATTGTGGTAACTGATACAGCATCGGTATATAACATAACCCCAAAGCTCATGAGCCAATAACTGAGTTCTAAATTATGTTGTAACTACGTTGGTTGTGTGGAGGTTTTGGTAGACTTGCCCTACAAGGGCAGGCATAATATCGAGCAAAATTAAGGACGGAATTAAAGAATGCGGATAATTTTCATTCACATCCACGTAACCCACTCTAGTCCTAATGTAACCATGTTGACTGAACTTCTTTTTCCTTCCCTTTCATAACAGAGGGAAAAAAAGTTACGCTTTGGCATCATTCTCATTTTCTCTTTCAACTGTCGCTCCCGTAGGAAGTTCAAAGACTGGTAAGACTTTTTGTCATCAGTTTTCCCTATTCACGTATCTAAATAAGGACCAAAACTGGCCACCAAAATCTCTCCAACAGCCTGAAGTTTGGATTCAAAGTTTTAATTAAAGCGATACCTATGTGACAGCTGTTTTATAAAACAAGTCCCGTTGCTGTGCAAGCGAAACAAATAGAGGAAAAAGGTTGGATACTCGATGCCTGCTGTGGCGATGTGTACAGTATCGATATCAAAGCGAACGACAACCATTGCACTCACCACCAACTCTAACGAAATTTCTGTTCTCCCTGTCATTTGTGTGGCAGGGTACCCAACAAGCTCTTTCAGCACCTGCGTGCGTTTCATTCATTTAAACACTTTAAAGTAAGATAATAGTAAATATCCTATTTGACACATTTAACAAACAGCGTGTCCTTTAGAAATTCGGTTCTTTCTCGATCCCGATCAACGAGTTTTAAAAATCTGTATTATTGTATAAAACCCAATTTCACGCGATAAAATGTGTTTGATTGCTTATGCTCATGGAAGCCTAAAAGGGCCAATTATGGCATCAGATGTCGAAATATTTTAGCTTAAATGTACTTCTTATAGCATCACACCATGAGGACGTATGGGCTAATTCCCTAATAAAATCTTATGGGAATTAATAAAATATATTGCCATAAGCTACAGCTATTGAATATCATAGCGAAATATTATATATCTTTACTATTAAAGTGACCTATCAATAAAGGTTTTCATACTTGTAAATCATGTAGCCCTAACAAACATTGAAAGGTACTTTCCTGTAGGCCTATTTTTAACATAAAGTACTGGCGTAAAAAATGTACCTAACATGTAAATTTGTCATAAATGCACATGAAAATCTTGGGAAATGCGTAAAGAATGTGTCTTTTTCGTTATAATTACTTCTTAATTGTGAAAATTACACGTAGAGTGAGTTTCGCTACATAATTACGTGGCTCCATCCTCTCGTGCCCAAAACGATGATCCCCTTAAATGAAAAATGCTTATTTAATACAAAGCCGCCTAAAAATAAAAAATCGACTGTGTAGGAACTAGTTGTTGCTTGTGTTAAAATACCTGAGGACCTAAAAATATCAGCGAAACATAATGACACACCGCGCCCCACATTTAATATTGCGATAGCAGGCAGGTTAGAACGTATTCATTAGAGAAATTTTAGGGTTTGTTAAATAAATATTTTTAATGCGTTGACAGCTTAAGCATCCTCTCCTGGACAGATTTTAAAAGTCCCAAGTACAGTCGTGCAGGTTGCAAGTTTGGTCTTAGGCCACTCATGTTCGACGCTTCAAAAGCTTTGGCTGTATCAAAGGAGAACTGTGACACAAAGGGCCATATTTCCCTTCGATATTACGATTTTCACTTCAAAGAAAACTCGATTAAAGCCATCTACGTGATTAAAAATGTTTTTTCAGAAATTGCAAAACGAAGTTTCAAACCCAAAGCAGAGGATTTTCTTCCCAGCTTCTTTCTCTCTTTTATTAACACAGGAGTTAGTGTAATACGCTGAGAAAGAGACGCCACTGAATGGGTCTTTTGCACTTTGCATGTTTCATAGTCACTGTGTGATCTGGACATCAAAAGATTTAATACGTTACATGTTAAGGGTACCGTAATTTATCAGTCGGATGACAAAATATTTGAATACTACTTTCACGAGATGTAGATCATATATTTGTAGCGGTTTCAAACATCCAGTAAGTAAAAGTAAACACTAGTATAATAAAAGTTCCTCAGGATATTATAAAAGAAATCCATCTTGAGGAATTTACAACGTCTGCTTCCCTTATTGATTCCATCTACAGAGACCAGCTACATCTAATTTGAGGTTATCACGGCGTGTGAATATCACAATTTTGTGCTTCTGGGTTGGAACGCCGTGCCTCCATCTTCAACCCTGAAGAACAACAAATTAATATACAACTTTGTAAGGCATGTTTGAGCAAGATTTCGGCTAATATTAATGAGACGAAACTTGGCAAAAATAGCAGAGGTACTAACCCGTGAATACTCATTTAAAAACCCAATAGCCGCTTAGCTGTTTTAGATATTCCCTAGCCTTTTATTGGTCCCGAAAATTAAATGCCATGTTTACAACAGACAGTCGCTGGACCCTATCCTGAAAACTAGTCCACACTTTGAAGCTCTACTCCTTTAAAACATATTTTAATATTATCCTCCCATCTTTACAGGGATCTGTGTGTTCGTAACGGTATCTAAAGTACAGGTTTTCCGACTAAAATGTAGTATGCTTTTCTCATCTCTCATACTGGTTGAGATCAGCGGTGATAGTAGCTGGACGGTAACCAAGCTATTACATGAAGTACTGAATTTGTTGGTTTAATTTCTTGCTTAATGTCACTTAATCGACTTTGAGTTATATAGCGTAGAATAATTAAGAATGATGACTTAGGACTTGCGAAAGAAACAGTGATTATTTTAAGTTAAGCCTAAAATCCCAGTGTTCGTTTTAGGGACTGAGGTAAACAACGACAACCACCTACAGGTTCGGACTGAACAGCAGGACATTAAGTTACATTTTATACTACAATAAATATATTACAGTTCGTAGCTGATATTCATTACGCTGTCCACAATATGAAATTTGAAAATAATGTGCAATGAGTAAGTTTGTCGCCATGCGTCGCGACGTCACATTAAGCAGCATTAATCTGTACCGATGTTCCAGCTAAATGTGCAGCTGAGCTACATGTCGTTCGCACAAAACACAAACAACGTGTTCTAGTCGCAATATGCACTGCATTGTATCAGTGCCTCCCGGCATGCTCACAATCCACGGGCAATGGATTCATTCACCACCCTAACAGCGCTCCCACAGTTCAATTACAGACTCGTATAAATCCTAACATACAGCGCAGCCCAAAACGCTGTACTACTGCATCATGCATTTAAATCATCACGATCATCATCATTTAACCCAGAAGCCTGTTGTGGTGTCAAACTAGCATTTGCAGGGTTTCCCCGAAGATATTAGTCCATTTGGTTAGTAACGGAGAATTTGAAATGAGATTCGATTAATATGGTTTCTTCCAGTTAGCTCTACGATTTTAGAATTCGGTGATTGACTGGAGATTTAATTCTCTCATTTTACCCAGATTCTGTGTACATTCCAAATAAATATACATACATAACATGTTTGTCTCTGAGAAAAGACGCATTTATTTAGCTCAGCAAGGAAACGAGTAGCAGCTCTGAAGAAAGATTCATCATTATAAAGTAGGCACATTACGTTTGGTAAAACCATCTGAAATATAACATGATACATTTAAAAAGATTTGCCATCATCAGGGAAACTGTCAATTTATTGATACAACGTCCATGATTAATGCACAAATATTTTATCGAACATCCTTGGTGCACGAAAGAGGGGGACATAACTGAAATTCACGGTAGAAGTTTTCCTACTATTGGTGTGCAATGGTTTTATAAGGGTTGAAACTATTGGTTTAGAGTGTACTATTTAAATAAACAAATAGTCCGAACTTGTGTTTATACGCACCAGTTTTGTTTAAATGTATGTGAGAAACAGAGTCAACGAGAAAAGTACAATAAACTAAACTTCTGTAAATGATATTCGTTATATCATATGGGAATGTTATGAAAGTTGAATGTGTTAGAGTGAACTGTAATAGTTGCTGGAGACTGAATGCTCTCATGGGAAATCAATACCTACATACAATAACAGATTTGCACTGTTAACTGAATTCAAATTTATGCAGACGATATCACGAGATTAGTTATCTTAAACCGGATACAGAATGTGTAAGGGCATTTGTCGATGTTATCTTCTGGGTTGTAGCGCTATGTAGACTTCTAAATGATAAAACGTTTCAGATGAAAACTTATTAAAGTGGCATTTATTACAGTAGATTTTCACACCCACACATAGTATTTCTTTTTAAGATCTGCAATAATATTATGCGAGATTTTAAATTTTCGCGGATATGAGTGATGAAGACTGTCTTTTGAGTTGTTGCGCCATGCAGACCGGTAGAAACTGACCGACGTTTCAGAGATGCTCCATAATCAGAACGATCGTCCGCACAAGACGGTCTTCCCACGCGCACCTAGTCTTACAGAAAATCATGCCATTTTCCCGTTGCTTAGGTTCAGCCAAAGAATTTTTCCACGTGCAAGACCTTGCATGGTAATTGACAGCGTGCTAGGTTCACCGCCCAAACACCTGACCTGGAGGACCGTCATTTGTCGATTCTCCTCGAACGCGAATTCCTCAGCAGCTACTCTCGTAACTAGAGGCCGCCCTTTCCAACCGCTTACTTTACGGATGATTCTAAATGCTGTGGTGAACCTGTGTATCCTTTTCCGGGTCTAGAATGCTGCGTCTCACGGCGTGAAACGAGTATGATAATGAAGCCATATTCAACAGTAACCACGTGACTGATTGAGTGACTCCCCTCAGCTGTTGATGGTCACGCAGACGTCAAGATTCCCCGCTGTTTTAGAATACGGAGTATCATAACATTCCCTAAACCCTATCCTTCCGCCGTCTGTCGAGGCATTAAAATCTGTTTTACATCTTCACACTGTGCTGATATCGGTTCAATTATTATATAATTAGACCCCTCCGATCTGCACTTGTGTGGATCTACACAGGTTTTCAAAGTGTTGTCCGCTGAACACCAGTGGCCTTTTAACGCCATTCAACGCTTAACAACTTCCATTACAAAAAAGTATGAAACAAAATCAATAAAAATTGACAAATATTATAAATATCCGAAGATACTTGTGAAATAAATTAAGTATAATATCAACATGTTTTGGTTCTTCTTTAGCACCTAGACAATACAGCGCATTATAACCATTAAACAAGAGGAAGGAAATTTATCCGCCGTGATCCTCGGCAAATTTAAAAAATTTCGCGTGGGAGGGGGGGTGCTTCGTGAACCAGTAATATATTTCCAATTTGACAGTACCAATAATACAAATATTAATACTGAAGTAGACTATATATGGAAAGAAGTGAGACCCTTAAGCATTAGGAACGAATTACGCAGAACAACCAAAGGTCATGACATTTTCCCCTATCAATATAAACCAACTCCCCAATCCCTCAACACCAGAACGCACATACAAACGCAAAAAACTTCCTCATAAAATATCTAGAAGCACTGATCCTAAATTTATTTCTTCTCTTCAGAAGCACGAGTTGTAAAGGTCGTAAATGACGTCATACAAATACATGACTGAAGGCAAAAGCAGCAGAACAGCCCTTAAAATTACGCAACGCCCAGTAGGCCGCCGTCAACAGTTGCTGACCTCGGTCACGGAAAAAAAGGAGTGAGGGACACACGATTAAGTGAAGTTGAGTGGTAGAACACTGCGGAGAGGTGACATTTTCTTATGAGTAATTGTGGACTGTATAACTTCTTTGTATTAGCTCTGGCACTCTGAGGCTGTTGTAAGGGAGAAGTGACCTGCAGAAAATAAAGCAATCGATCATTTCACTGCCCTCTTTATGCATACAGATGCTAGAAACAATTTGTCTCTGTTTCTTATGGCAGATATAAAAAAACTAAATACTTCATAATTACTCATCTATTGAAATCCCTTCAATTAAAACAGGTCAAGTGCATTCTAGGCATTCTTCAATAAATGATTAAAAATAATTAATACGAGAGGAACTCACACGAGTCCTGCTGTTTTAATCGTCAAAAACATTTGATGGGTTTATTTTAAATATGGAATGAGAGGTCTAAACTACATTCTTACCGATTCTTAACTTATTTAATGACATCTCAATTACACATACTCAAAAGGATATAAGACCGATTTAGCGAGTGGTGAGTAAGAACATCTGGTAAGCACCCAATTCCGACGTATTAGTCCGAGACTCGACTGAGAAAATCGATGCGAAACCGTCATCGGGATATTCTACTGAAGCTACAAGATTCGAATCGACTGTCTTCCGGATATAAAATTGTAGATCGGCGTCACTTCGCAGTGAGCTAGGTAACTTTAGGTAATAGGCCTACGTTCACAAGAAGTTACAATTTTAACATGTCACATTAAACAATTAGCAAAATTCTTTATTGCATGAAACATTCTCTGCGACAGTTTTCAATTGTTTATTTTATTATTTCAGAGTTGCAGTACGTCGATGAGACCGTAACTTACGTAAAGAGAATTCCATAGAAAACGTTTCGCCTATACACAAAGAGTAAGTTAAGCTCACATTGACGCTAACAGACCTCGACAGAATTTATTTCAGTAGGAACTGTCTCGTCTTATGTGACTTTTTCAAACATTTATTTGAAGAATACATCCTAACCAAGAGTTTTAAACTCGTTGATTCTACATGGTCCACTTGCTACCAGAGGTACAAGCAGCGTATAGGACAACGTTCCCATTACAAACCTGCGTTAGCTTGTAATTCGTGACATTTGGAACACATTGCTCTACTGAGGAGCTGCAGTAAAACCCAGTGCGCGTAAAATGTGGCACCAACAGGCCCCATAAGCTTTATCTGACACCCATAACACATTCCCTTTGTTACTGGTATAATAACTATTGAAGAGGGGATGAATAAGAAATGTTTTATGGTAGAACAGACCTTTACAGTCATCGATATTTGTACAGCACGTAATTCCAGGAGCATGCTACCTAATGGCTGGTGGAATTTAGGTCTCAAGCAGCTGGAAAATATAATACTCATATCGCGAATTTTGTATTAACTCGACCAAACAGATAAAATTGTCATTCAAGAAACAGCCACAAACTGGTAAACCCATAAAACTGTTTTTTACACAAAGTACTAAAACACTTAAATTTGTCTTAAATGGCTGTCTCTTGTGAACATTGCGGTATCATAAAGGCGAGGAATTCCTCAACCATTTGAATGAATGCTACCTTCTTAATATGTAATCAACATCACAGACTTACTTAGAATTCCATTTACTCTATTAGTAATTAAGGCAAAATCATTAACGGATACAGAAGAGTCCCGATTATCATACCTAAACGGGACCGAAGGGCGGTCGGATAATTTAAAGTTTCGGATAACACGAAAGATTAATGCAAAAGACAAGTATAAATATAAACTCAATTTATAATGTTAAATTACGAAGAAAACACATGATACATGCATCGCAAATCCCACCGTCCTTGAGTTTATGACACTAATTATGCATGCCTAAATTATACCTTCGTTTAATCTTTATGTTCTACCAGTTCACGTATTACTTTTTATTGCGTAATTAATTCACGGCGCAGAGTTAAATATTAATCCCACAAAAAAGATCCTGCAAAGTTTCCTTCATCCTATTTTAATGCACGTATATTGTGACATCATGACGCAAAATCTAATCTGACCTGAGTTTAAATAGCATTCTATTTATGCTCAGAACTGGCAGAAAACTGCGAATTTTCAAGGGTTACGCTGGAGGAACGGCACAGCCGCTGAATGTATAATCACTGCAGTTTACCCTGGGAACAAAGTGACAGAGAGACTGAAAATATCCTTGATTAACAGTCTGATATAAATCGCTTCATAACTGAAGATGTGACCCCACCGTATGACTTGAAACTGCGCTATCATGCCTGTTGAATCAGAATTTCCCTTTTCTGTACCTAACAGCGCGCGGTGGCACGACCTCACAAACAAGCACCGTGTAAACACCCAGTGGATACACTGCACCAATTACACGTAGCAGCAAGGTTTCACTAAATTGCTGATTCAGGGTGATTGATTTAGTCGAGTGGATGGTATTACATAGGCCAACAACTTACTGGGCAGTGCATATAGGCGTATAATTAAAATCAGTGCTAAACATGACAAGTACAGATACAGATTCTCATAAAATTTATCCATCACGTATGCATCAATCACACAATACCCGCAGACGAATTCCTCAAAGAATAAAAAAATAACTTCCTTGATTAAATAATTAATTAAACAATGAACTAAGTAAACACGAACCAATTAAGAAAATTACTCTCTCTTTAATTTAAAGTTTTCCTTGACTAGTAGATTAACGTTAAAGAATTTTAATTACTAATATTAAAAATCTAACCTAATTATTTGTAAATAATAAATAATTTTGTTAAATTTAATCCATCAGTAAGTATGTTACAGGCAGATATAACATTTAAGTTAACTTGACTTCAACGCAATAAGTTTATGAAATAGTAACTGAATGAGAAAATTCATGCTTTCGTAGAAAATCGTTTAAAGTTTAAAGAATTTTAAATGCAAGAATACAGCGTTACATTTACGAAAAAGTTATAATCAACGCTGTTAAAAGCTTGCGTATTCTGACTTAAATCCAGACAAATATGAATCTCTCTAAATAATATCTTAAGGGAAAAGTATGAAAAAATTACAGATTATATCACTGTAACAAATACTAAACAAAACTTACGTCAATGTGACAATAATACAAAATAAAATGATCCTCAGAGACAATGTTACGTAGATAGCAGACTTTCTATGGGCAGATCACCAGTTATGAAGTTCTACAAAATGTCTAAAACGGAAAAATTCTTTCACAATTAATTTCCAATCGAAATATTCCAGAGGTTTTAAATCGTGTTACATCAGCCCTATGTTGTTCCGGCGCAGTGAAATTGCAATGTCAGGGGCCTTACAGAGAGAAGAGAGTATTCTTAACGTCAGTACCGTGTTTAACCTTTCAAAGGAGAGTGGAAACAACTGCTTCAAAATCCAGGAACATTGTATTTTACTCAACTGTATCATGGATTTCGTATGATTTCCAGAATGAACAGTGAAGAGTTCAGATTCACAGGTCTTATAGCGGAGACGCGCATTTTTATTTGCTGAAGGAACTGAATTAGTCATCGCCTAGACGAACTTTGAGCTTGGAAGGGATCGAAAGACCCGTGCATAACCTCGGCCAGGCAAATGTCGCGATTTCTGAGTCCCGTGACGAGGTGGTCTGTGTGCGGGCCGACAGAAGCTTGCACTGACCGCGGAGGGGGCGGAACTGCAGGCGATATCGATGAGTCCCTCGACTCTTGACCTGCCAGGGTCATCTGTCAAGAATTTCATTACCGAGCAACGAGTAATTTATGGTGCTGTGTATTTATAGTGGAAGCCCAAATTACTGGCAGTAGGCGCTGATCTACCGATAAACTTAGACCTGCGCTTGACATTACGTCATGAGTAGTCGGCCTATTCATTACTGTCGACTGTCAATCTGAGTTATCGATTAAATCTTCAATCGATGATTATTTTCTTTTGTCAAAGCCACTTATTTCGGAATCTCAGATTGCAAAATTTATCGCCGTGCAAAGGGTAAATATGCCACCCATTTCCGTCATTACATCTTTCAATTTCAGACTACGTACAAGACTACTGACAACTTTCGCCATCTGTTTCCGTCTTATTTTCTACTTTAAAAGTTCATCATTAACGGTTCCTCAAGCGTTTGGTGTAGATCGTTAAAATTAACAATCGATTTTTTATTATTCTTACTAAAATAAACTTAATAATTATTAAAGATAATCGGCAGCCTTATTTTATAGCAGTTTGTATTGAAATTCTTGGTTTTATTACTGTTTGTTTATTCACTTGTAGCTCGAGAACGTATAAACCGATTTGCACCAGACTTGGCGTGTTTATTCTTTGAGACAAGGAATCTTTTCGCCGAAACAAACAATTTTGTTTCTTGAGCCGTTCTGTCCTCCTTATTTTTCGAGCTACTCCATCTTCATAAAGACTCAAACCCAAGACAGTTATCGGGTTCGCGAACTCGTAAATAGGATAATTCGCCTGGGTGACATTCTTCTGTCAGGCTTAGTTTCCGAGGTACAAAAACCATCTTCATCGAGAATCGAAGTCAAAATTATTCTACTGCTCTTTTAGATGAAGGATAATAATTGGTGTTATTTGTGGTTTACTTAATGAAGCTGCCAGTAGTTGTGAGTATACAGAGCTGAACGTTGAACTACTAAATGAATGGACTAATGAATTGTAAAGGTGTGTGAGGAAGCGGTCGTGGACAATTTTGAAGTACTGCCACGGCTTCTGCCTGAAGAGATCGAGGAAAACAATGGAAGGGCATGACCATGACAGGCAATGGGGTCTAGATTTAAACCCGGGACCTCACGAATACGAAGCAGCCGCAAGATTTGATGTGGAAAATAAGACAGTAAATTCAAGATGAGAATTAAGAGCGTGGGAAACAAAGAGATTTCAGAAAAGTATTGAAGGGGATAAGAGAAGAAGTTAAAGTTACAGGAGAATTAAATAAAATAACGACTGGAATAAGCAAAAATAAACTAAGAAAGACGAAAATGACAAACCAGAATAAGCTGATCGTGTAATCGTCATTGTTATCACCGTATTAGTAATGTCATGGTTGTGAATCAACGCATGTAACGGTAATTATGAACTACGCATTTGTTAACATCAATGGAACAGTTAGGGCGTTCGATTTCACAAGTGCTCCGTAAAGCTACAAGGCCTTCAGGAGACGGGCGATATGAAGTGTTTTGATTTACTGAAGCCATGCAGTACTCTGCTGTCAGTAAGATTAATGGTCCTTATTATAGGGTCCGGCTCTCAGCGAGTTTCAGTTCACACGGCTTATCCTCGTGTATTGTTCACCCGCAGAAAGCATTATTCTTTGTTCTTGAAGCTCAACTTCAGAGTATTTACGACATTTAATTATTTCACTACGTTGTGCCAATAACCGAAATTATGGAGTGCCTAAGGAGCTTTGTGGGATGTTAATGAAACATGAACACGGATCGACGTGGAAGACAGAAGGCATTTTATAAGTATTTACTCGGTATTCAATCATGACTGCCAGTACCAGCCCCTGTATAAAATCAGGTTCTTCCGGAATGCACGCAATCCAAGTAGTGTTTGAGCTGAGGAACCACTTGAAGTATGCAAATTAAATTCAACCGGTTCAGCAAAGGGAATTTTGGAATCCTGGATTTAGACGTCTATACAGACATGGTTAGGCAACGAAACGTTATTTAGAACACAGATGTAACGCGTACAGCCTACTTTTCTCCTCAAACTGAGTACACGTAAAGTTAATAAAATCTTCTCGGGCAATCAGCCGCGTTAACTGGTTACCGTAGTAAACCGACGTTTCGGGAACCAACTCTGTCCTCATCATCAGGGTTCTGATGAGACTGGATACCTCGGTAGTCGCCGTGTTTAAACCGAGACTTAAATCTGGGATATGCCAAATGAGAAAAAAGATACTAACCACTCGACTACAACGTCTGATCCTAATAACTCCAAATTAGAGACTAGATGAGGGTGAGAGACCAGCTTCATGCTCCGATCGTCTTACTCCCAAAAAGGGAGCCCTTCCCCTACCCAGTGGACAGTATGTTGTGTGAATCTCAGGCGTGGAAGAGAAGCGAAAATCTCCGCTTTGCTGTCAGAACTCTGGCCATTCAGCTTGGAGGCTGTCGCATTACAACCAAGAACCTCAACATCAACATATTCAATCCATGTTGATTCCATAATGTGATAGACTAAGTTTAACACCTACACAATACAACAGGTGATAAGATACGTAAGGCCCAAATTATGGGAAGTTTTGGGACACTCTGTATAACATGCATAAAGGCAAAGAAAGGTGTGATTGTGCATCTCTGCGTGACTCAAGAAGCATACGCATACTAATGCCCATAATTTTCCTTGTACAAGTTAAGAAGACGAAGTTATGAAAATCCGCAAAATAAAAAGTAACTACGTACGGAGAGAGATTGATGTTGGCAATAGGATAATGAAAATAACTTTGAAAAGTGGCTCTTTCGGCCGAAGGGGTTAAGATTGGCAGGTAATAAGCAAGAAGACAGACAGTGGATCAACCTGCAGGGCAATGTTGTATTACACGTGATGTCACGGATTTGCGGCTTCGCTGATTTGAAACGTACACAAGATTGAAAGACCCCGAGCAGCAATTTTAAAGGTTGCTGCCAAGTTCACGCATGAGCAAAACCTAAGGACATCATTAGGATCTGAAGGGAAAATCAGACTGGCATTACACTGCGAAGTTGTATTACAAGACCAAAAATAACAGCAAAGTATTACACCAGTTGCTTTCGGTCAGATTAAAAATGTAAATATTACATATGAAATATATAAATATTATCATGCCTTAAAAATAATTGGCTCTGTGATCCTAATAAAATAAAATGGGTACCGCTTTTCTTTCCATTTAATGTTGATTTAAACTTGTGGTGTGACATTTAATTCGCAGTCATCTACCGTAAATTATCTTATTTCATTTGCTAACTATGTTACACAAATATAAGTGAGAAAAGTAGTTTATACGGAATTATATAAATTGTCATTTTAAGCTCTTGCAAAATCAAATAACATCCTTCCACTATAAGATAAATAAATACATAAATATAATAAATAAAGTAGTTTCAAAATTGTATTTTATTAGACCTAACTGACTCAACCGAACTAAGACAGCCTAACGTCTACAACAAATAAATATTTTTATAAATAAATATTCATTTCTCTAAACGAAGCAATGCATGTAAGTGACGAAAATCAGAAAAGATTGGGCTTCACAATTGGACCTCTCACCCACAATTAATACTAATCAATGAAATGGATATAGAAAAATTGCACTATGCATGCAGCGCACAATGTATACAAAATGTGGTCCGATAACATATCTTAATCACTGACTGAGGAATTATGTAGCCGTACGAAACATCAAAGACCTTAATTTTTAATCAATAATTAAGCCCCTACAGGAGAAATCTCGCAAGTTCACGATTATTAGACTGAACATTGCATTAGAATTGATTACAGTAAAATTAAAAATTGCATGTTTCATGTTCACTTCTGTCATTCCAAAACAAAATTATCGAACAATGGGTGACAAAATTCTGTTAGCGTACTATTTTGGTAAACACAACGCCCCGGATTTTGTCCAAGACTAATATAAAAAAAAGATAATCAAGAAATATATCACCTGAACACAGAAGTACAGACAACTCCGGAATCTTCGTGTGTATGAAATATGCATCAGACGATACTTGACATCATAAGTCACGAATAATTAAAAGTTTATTACTTGGTAAAATAAAGACGTTGACTTAGGCACCCCTTATTGGTTACCATACGATCATATCCGACAAACATGCAAATCGAAATAAATTCAAAGATTTCCAGAGAAAAAGCTGTGACACCCCTGACTCATTTAAGACGTTCTGGTTCTTACCGTACAGGCACATAATAGGGGCAATACGCGCAGAGGGTATCTGCAGCCATGCATCTTCAAGCACAACAGAGTACAGAAGCCTGCAGTGTCGTGACATCCAGTAAATTCAGACCAGCAAATCTCACAGGAGTTAGAGATAAGAGGGAAATTATGCCTGGTACAAGAAGTTCAGCCCAGGGATTGCATGCTAAATGCTAAGGACTGCCGCTGCTCCTATCGTCCCAACAGCCCCTACGAGATTTTCGGGGCGGGGGTTGAAGTTCTTGCTGTTACACTGCCTGCCAGGTTTGTAGCCCATCGTTCTGGGCGAGATTCGAACAAATTTTGATATGGAGGGTACATGCGTAAGGAGTTCTTCGAGTCGGACCAAGGTAAGTACCCGTCGCGGGCCCAGTTAGACAGTGCCAATAAAAGTGACCAGTGATCACTCTGAAACTGGAATCCTGGCTTCGAATCCAGCTTGATACACGGGCAGTAACCACCGTTTTCTGTCTCTCTTGTAGTTAAGTCAAAAGAGGCCTACAAAATGACTGCAGGATTCATTGATTCGGAATTCATGGGGCGTAGACCCGGGGGGGAGGGGGAGGGACGTATTCATTAGTAGCTGAAGAATTAATTTGCTTAGTACGTCTCCACATTATGTTCTTAGCCTATTTTATTTAGGAAAGCAACGTTTACAGGAATGTGCTTCATTTTTCTGTACGTGTCGCTCGTCGAAAATTTTCCACTGTTTGAATATATTGGAAAATGTGACTCTATAATCAATATGTTAATGCAATAACTAGCATAATATATCGCCTACATGGGTCTACGCTCAGAGGGGCTCAGCATTCAGCCAATGACGAAATTACTGACAAACCGAAGTATCGATTAACGAGCGCCTGCAATGCAGTGCCTGTGGCAGTTATCGGTATTTCATTTTAGTTACGTCTGCGTGAAATAATTTGTTTGGCTGCAACCTGAGACGCCGAGGTTCGATTCCAAGCATAAGCTAGACTTTTCTCTTTGTTAGACACGTCCTGAAAATTTCCTGTTCCCACCCAGTCTCTACTGAACACAATGCGAACCAACGTTTCTTTCTCAGGAGAAAGAGGAGCACAGTATTCGACGTTTCGGAGTTAACATATGCCTTCATGCAACAGCGTATAGGTTCAGAGATAACTGTCTTTTGCATTTTATTACGAAATAATGATTGAGGTTTTTTAAAAAAGTTTAATTTACGAATAACAGCTTGTTTGCATTGAATTTTAACTGGGTCCTGCTAAGCTTGGGCTACTCTGTTCCGGTACAGCAGCAAATTCGCCACTGTCATGTCCACATACCTACACGGACAGCTCAACCTTTATTAAGCGAAATTCCATTCTACCCTCAAATTGCTACACCCGACTAGACAGCGTGTTTCCTACAACATTCATGTTCCTCCAGCTACTTCTATATAAACGCAAGCCATCAATAAAGCTATCAAGTCAACTATTTCCTTTATTTATTATTGTTTCCTTTCTCTTTCCCTCCTTGAAAACCAATCGTATAAGATGGATGAGCGGGTGGGACGGACTAATCTTTCACTTTTCAGCTTTGCTACATACATTCACTGCAGTATTCATCCGTCGATCTCGGCAAAGAAAACGTGTCCAAAGGAAGCTAAAGCAGGGACGTTGGGTGAGAGACGGGGAAAGCCGTAGAAGGAAATCCCACGGAGAGAGCTTTGTGGGTAGATGAAGACGCTGCAAACGCGGGAGACATGGAGGAACAGAAAGAGAGTGTCGGAAGAGGTGAGAATTGAAGTGACGGAGAAAACACCCATCGCTCAATCATCGCAGTTTCTCACTCAGTCAAAAATCCAATCTGCATTGCAGCAGGAGTGGTTTATGTCAGGTTGCGGACACATTATGTTCCAAGCAAACTTTTCTTTGTACTGTGAGTGGCCTTGTAAAGTTCAGTGGTCACTTCTTGAATAAAATTATATTTTCAAAAATTAATATCGAAAGTTATTCTAATTCTTATCGCCCTACTGTAAGGAAGGCAGAAACAACTTTGTGTCTTGTCTTCGTTAAGATATGAAACAATCGAAGTGGTTTTAGTTATATTCGATAGTAAGTCTGAAATACACGAGTCTTCAGGTTCTCACAGCGGAGAGTATGAAGATGAATGGTGATGAGACAGTAAGTACGTCCGAAACGTCGATTAATTTCTACAAGACTACACGGGGAAATATCTCAGAACACTTCACTGACATGCTTGTTTGTGTTAAGAAAGAATAGAATACATATTGTTTCAGGTTCAGTTAAATAAAAATGACGAAATCACGAAATAATGAATTAACGAACCAACAAACCCATCAACATTCTCTCTTGTAGAACGGAAAACCAGTATTGCAAAGAGTGTCGTTTACTTCAAACTGCATTTAGTACAGGTATTAATATAAATTCATAAAACAGAAATTGCAAAGATATTACCGAAAGCCTTTACCAAACCTGGAATAAAAGGTGAGAAAAATGCGGTGTTGTTTGTGCCACTTTTGCATTGTCACCCTACCACCGGATCCGCTGCCTCGCAAAGCATCTCTGCTTTTTATTTCTTTTCACGGCCTCTCAAACGTTCATTAGACGCTCCTTTGTCGCTCCACACCTCCCATTGAGGGTCGATCAGAAATCACAAGACAAAGATGTAACTGTACCGGTACAATGCTTCATTTAATTTTATCACCTCGCCAATATTAATAATACTCATAATTGAAGACTCGGTGGTCAGACAAGTAACGTATCATTCGAAGAGAAGTCTTCCTTCTTAAGGACAACACAAGAATTGTGCGATAACTCTTCACAGAGTCATGTCAGACTGGGATACAACCGAAGCAAAGCTCAATTTATAATACCGAAGAGTTGCACGCACTGGTAATTTAAACAAGCAGTTCAGGATATCGACATAAAAATGAAAAATTAACTCACAAAGTGGAGGGGAAATTCTTCCGAAAATGTACCACCAGAATGCCCCCATTCCACAACGGAGGGACGAAATAAGTTAGGAGAACTTACTGAGTGAATGACGTGTCTGAAGGAGAAGTAATTACGTTTCTCTCCTATTTCCTATTTAATAAAGTGCACTTTTCACTAAAACCCCTATTCAAGAGCTAACATATCCACTAGTAATAAAATGAGTAAAACTACAAATCATTTTACGCAAAACGTTATAGCATAAAATAATGATTTTGTATTACTTTACGGATGCATGAAAATACTATAACGATGTACAAGGGCGTTAAGATTTTGAACTCAAATCTTCGCTTATGGGACAGAGATTTCCAAAGGGTAACTTACCCGAAGTAAGCGTCAGTATTTGCCTATGAAATTAAAAATTAAAATATCAGCATTGAAACAGTTGTAGTACAGCGCTAATTCTTAAAGAAAGAAATGCTTTACGGCAACTAACCACCACGCAGGAAGTCGGGAGGTGAAAGTGAGAGAAGCTACACTCTCTTTTCGCCGTCACCCGATGGCCGCTGGTGGCCAGCTACCCACTCCGGCTGTTTTACTCCCGGGAAAGAAAATCCCTGTTAGTGGTTTGGCATGTGACTGGGATCGGCGAAACAAATAATGCATACACATTTTCGATGGGAAATATGAAAGTGTTCGTGGAATACCAAGAAATATATGTCAAGATAACACGTGAATGTGTGTCTTTGGGAGACATTGTGAGGATGGAAACTGGACGGAAATCCTTAGAATCGTTTCAGTATTAGTGGCGTTGAACCATAAGGTTCTACTCTCACAGCGTCAGTTACTTTATGCAGAGCACGTCTGAGTTATACTTCTCGACACTAGCCATACTGTCGGAAACCAAATTCAAGAATCAAACATTATATATATATATATATATATATATATATATATATATATAAATATATAAATATACTTACAATGTAAATAAAGCGGAAACGGAAATACATTTATTACAACACGAGGACTAACTATAGGTCTACACACGAATCAAAATTTGTGAACAATTAGTGCACAATTGTGAATTCATTCCAGGAAGTATGAACAGGCAATTTTTGACGCAGAGGTGTGCGACTAGGCAACTATCAATCCAGCTCCCACGACTGCAATCTCTGTAATTGCTTCATATGTGACTAAACCGCAATGCACAATTAAATAAAATCTGTCTGGCACCTGCTCGCTTGCAGCACAATTTAACATGTCACTGTACAAAGGTACAGAGGGGTGTCCAATATGGTTAAGATACAATCGAAACCAACAAATGGTTTTCCCTTCTTAGGAACTTCATGTGTGCTGAGCCGTGTCTGAAAATAATTACATACGAACTCCTCGAATATTCTTCTTAGATTAACTAAGGAGGAACAAAATTGTGAGGTCTGAGGTTGTCAAGGCGGTGAGGAAAGATATCGATCAGTCTTTCTGTTTGTAACGCCGTGTGGAGATACCAACAATTCGGAGAAACATACTGTCTTCACTTTCAGGGCTGAAGGCCAACACCGACGAGAAACAAGATTATCTGATCAGGCTATTCGTGATAAATAATCTAAACGTCCTATCTGAAAGGAGAAAGTTAAGTGCGAAACAAAAAAAATCATTTTACAACATTAATTAACTCCCATTTGTTGCTTACGTTTCTTATACTGAAGTAAGTGCAGGTCTATTAAAATATTTTACCAGTGCCCAAGGAGCAACTGGAGAGAACGTGTGAAGATCACGCTGAATATTTTCTGACAAAGTAGGATTTGAGGTTCTCAAGGCGGCGAGAACGAAGATGGCTGCCTTTTGGGTTGTAACACTGTGTACTGTGGAAGAAGTTTTCCACAGTTTCAGAGGTCCTTGCTGCCTCCATCATCAGTGCCATCGCCCTGATGATGGAGGGACAGTCTACATTAATATACTAAAACATACTCTGAAATACCAACAGGTCTATTGCGGATGAATTCTGAAGGTTTATAAACATGGTGCTTTAGAACATGCAGAAATATTTTTTTTAATTCATTTGTAATTTAGACGATATTCAAAGTCCGAAAAACATTTTTACAGGTTTATTGTAGTTTATTAACACATATTCCAACCTGCCTGGAACATGATTCTAAATCACAATAGCCCATTTCCTAATTTTGGACATTTTCAAACAAACGTGTATTCCCCACTGTTCTACACCCCTGCCCTCTCAACGTGCGGATCAGTATTTTACGCTATCAGCCGAAGATCCGGAATTCGCGGCACTAACCGGAACTGTGGACCCAGATCCCACGCCATCCGGAAGTAAGGTGGAAAGTGGTGGGGGGGGGGGGGGTTGTAAAGCAAAAGATTTATAACTGCAACAAGCGGTAGGAAGGAATTAAACGGAAGTGACAGTTTAAATCTGTGCAGTTGCCAGAGATATGCCACCTTGCTGTTCCACCCCCCCCCCCCCCCCCCCGGGCGCTCTCAGCATGCAGTGTGCCTGTACACGTGACATTTTCCGGCCAACTGAGCCACTGTGAGGAGGAAGGGTGGCGTGTTTGTAACAACCACAGTTCCGCAGCAGATTTCAGTTGGTACACCTGCTTAACTTTTGGCTCTAAACATCTGGTACCTCTCCAAAAACAAGAGAAAATTAGTACGGCGTTAAAAATGAAATAGGTAAAGCTGTCACGTCAATCATGCACAAAGAAGAAGGAAATGCAAATTACAGGGGGATAAAGCCGTTCTACTGCTCTGTCTGAGGCACAGTGGGGGTGAGTTGTGTATGCAATGTCTCTATACCACATGCCCGAACACACGGATGGATTTGTCTTAATTTTCTTCGTTTATTTAACGAAATTTTGTCAACTGCGTACGTAATACTTCATCGAAAGGCAAAATTGTTCTTTATATACATTTAGTATCTGTTTATAAATTATTTAACAATTTTAAACTTTCTTGTCTTGTGAGATGCTGAGCCGCGTAGTCTGGTAAAATGAAACGTTTTGGGCAGTTCTGCTGATGAGTTCAAATTTTAACCTATTTAAGCTTAAATTCCTTTAAAAACACTTAAACATCCTGTTCTTACGTCAGATGAAGGATAGAGCTTCAGAGTTACAAAAACGAATTGTTTAATGCGGTTTATTTAAATAATTTCTGTTTACTTTGAGAATCATAAGAAATCCACAAATAGACTCTGTGAGCAAACTGGACAGTTACTGGATATTAAAGCAAACGGCACGTATAGTTACTACTGTGCTCTAAAATGTTCAGAATTCACACTAAATATTTCCACCCGACACGTCCTGATCTGAAAGTTGTCTGAATATTTGATAAAAAACGACTTTCAGATTATTTGAAAAGTGGGAATCAAAATATTTCACCACGAACAAAACGAGGTTGGAAAGCGTGAGTAGTTTTGAAGTTGTGAGCTTGGCTGGCTGGTATCATGAGTGCGTCTCTTCCCCTAGTGTAATGGCCGAACAAAAATGAATGAGTGGGCTGTCAGACATCGTATTAAAAAAAAAAAAAGAACTTTGCTTCGCTCCATTTGAGAACAAAAAGAGCCATAAGGGTCCCAACCGCGATGACTACCCCACACCCCCGACACAGGATGCTCTGAAATAGCAACACGCTCCCCCCCATTACGTTGTTTCTTGGCGTAGGAAACTTGTTCGGAAGTTGCTAATTTTTACCCATCTTAACTTTTCCTTTTTACAGTTTATAATCTCATGCTTCACATGACGGAACCTGTTTTTTAAATATTATATGAATTAAAAACTGTCAACCGTCTAAATTCTAAACATAAATAACTAGGCCTAACTCAAGAGAACAAAGTTATTTTTGAGAGTCAACTAGTCGCTAAAATAGTAAAATCCCCACAAGATCGGTTTTCTGCTTACGGAGCTTAAATGACGTTTATAGTGAAAAATTGCAAAGTGTATAGGCTTATTGATGTAACAGTTTGAACCAGTACATTTAACAATAATTTCTTCTGGCTTTGTAATTAATTTAAATTAAATTGTCGAGAGATTTGTAAGGGCAACGTATCTTTTGACATATACCAGGCCTATCTTTTCAGAGATGTTTTTGTTTGAATCAATGCACAATTCTAATTAAATCTTTAATTATTTCGTTCCCAGACGTCGTTCGATGTAAAGGAACTTCCAGCTTCCAGTACAAGACGATTTTAATATATTTAAGCGGATAGATTATTGAATAAACAAAAATGTGCACAAAACAGTTCACTTAAAATACACTGATTTCATATAAACCTACTTGAGTGCATAGCCTTATAGCCTAGCAATAAATCCCGGTTGTCACTACAAGCATTGAAAACAAGAACAAAGAAGTAATCACAATACGTCATTATAAATAATCACCCATCACCTACAACCGAAGGTAGAGATTGCTCTTAAATAATCTTACATTCAATTATGTCCCAAATAATATTAACAGTGCGAGTCTATACACTGCAATAGCGATCAAATACTTTTTTAATTCGACAACGGAACAACGAGGTAAAGTGGTCAGCACTCCTGCTTCGTATTTAAGAGGTCCGGAATAAAATTTCGACTCATAAGATCAGGCTATCATGACTAAGATTCTTCGTGGTTTTCTCTCGGTACACCTATGAAATTTTCGATGTAGTATGGAATTAAGCCACGACCGTTCTTCTTCCACACGTTTTGCAATCGATTAATCGTAAGTAAACTTAAATGAATGAAAGAATAAAACTTTATTATTCCGAACAATAACAATCCTTAACAGCTGCAAACACTAGGCTTGCCGTCTGCCAGATTATCACTGAGCTCTTCTGTGATTTCATGACGTCTTAAAATTTTAATAAAAATAATGTTCTCACATTCGTTTAAATTTATTCAGACGCACTACGTGCTTCAAATTCTATACATACGAGGGGGCAAGAATTCTTCTAAGGGCTCCTTTGCGGCACCAGGAAGCGAACATCAAAGGAAGTGAAGGCCTTCAAACAAACATAATTTCTAACAACGGTTTTCAGTATTTGGCATCTCCCTCCGCATCAGCCCTCACAATACTGATCAATTATAGTTTAATAACAATTCAGCGGCGAACACATGAAAACAGAATTTTTGTCGTAATATTTTTTGGTCGCCCAATTAAATGGAAACTAGTATCACCATGGCTCTTCGATAATGGCTTTTCCTACGCGCTACGTAAATAAACAGAAGCATACATACTTATCCACAACATATAAAATATATAAATCTTATAGGTGCTGAAAATTGAAACAAACTGTGTTTGGAGCAGTCAGGATTATTACTAAAGCTATGATATTAAGTAAACTAATATATTTCAAAACTTGTACCATTTATACATACGTCTGAAATGTGAGGTTGCGGGGTTCACTGAAGTGTGTAAAACCTGCAGCTAACTGATCCACAGTTGAGATACCTTGAAGTACACAGCACCAAACGTATACTGAGTTGCTTTTACGCTCCAGCAACGTGGGTAAACAAATAGGACATACCCCTTAAACCAAACTAAACTACCTCCTACTCAAGCTACTTCAGATCACAGTCCATATGTAATTAAACACGATAAAACTTTTAATATCGAGGATACAACAATTATGACCCTTCATAAAAAATACAAACAAACATAGGTTTACTGGTGATAAAAGAATTATTTGGTACGTTACCTCTTTCGGAGTGGAAAAATATGCAGGGTGCACTGGCATTACACGATACATTTTAAAAGTTCAGGAGATAATCTGCGACTATTGACATTGTGCTTCAGGAAACAACCCAAAACACATTCGAGAACATTCATTCCCTCCTCTCCACAACCCTGTCAACTTTGCTATCACAACACGCGACAAGGAAAGTGAAAAATGACGCGAGAAAATAAAAACGTTCTACTACATAGGGTGACGATAGGGGTGGTCTAAAAAATAACAAGATACTTCACTATCGATAATCGAAATCGTGGTCTTTCTGTTCCCCTCACAGTGACGGCCAACAGCCAGTGTTGGAGATCTTGTCTCTGGCCTGTCCTATTGTTCCACTATGCAGAGTTTTGCATTCGAACGAGCAGGCGAGAGGTTTTGTGCACCGAGAGGGTGGTGAGGTTAGGTTAGGAGGGTTAGCTTTAGTCGCAGACCTATAACAGATCAAGATACGAGAGTCCCATAACATAAACTGTATTTTTAAGGTTGAAATTTGCATGTGGGAGCACCAGAGATGGCAGTTTGCGTAGCATAACCTTTTTCGGACGTGTCCTAATGTCCTTTATTTCGTAAACTATCTTTCTAATATAACATGCATGGCAAATATATGGCTTACGTGTATTGGCGGTAACAACTCCAGAAATGTTAGCAGGCGTTTCGCTTTAAAGAACAAATTTTCTAACATGGATTTTCATCCAACGAAAGCTAAGGTTTAGGGGCTGCCGCTCCTGCTTCGCGTTCGTGAGACCGTCGGTTCAAATTTCGGCAGGAATATCGTCCATATTGGGACTTTTCATTGCTTTTCTAAGTCTCTCTAGAAAATGACGAAAGAGCAACTCACAAACAAGCCCTGACTGTTTCTTTCACCTTGTTCCTAATTTCTAATTCACAATCAACATGTCATTCAACGTTATATGGGGCCTAAGCCATAAAGTTGAACTAAAGGACATTAAATAACCCAAGAATTTGCTGCGTAAATTATTAGTTATACCAATTCTATTAAATTGTTCATGTCATACATATGGTTATTATTATTATTATTATTAGTGTTCTGTCTGACGACAGGTCCATATGAACAGGATCCTTCCATCCTTTTCTCGGACTGGGACCTGTTCATATACGTTCTTGGCAGATGATCCAGAAGTGGTTTGCTATTGCCTTCTTCTGTGTGTGAATGGAGTAATTGTTGGGATGCCACGGAGTAAAACTCCGTGTTGCCTAGACCACGGCCTTGCCCAACACAAGTTATAAATTCGGGCACCGCCGGGAATCGAACCCGAGACCCCAGGATTACAAGGCCAGCGTTCTAACCGCCAGACCACCGTGGCTATATACATATTGTACATAATTTTATTACAAAACGTCGCGTTGGCACTCCTGCTTGGTATTTTTTAAAGGTCCTGGGCTCAATCTGTGACCGAGACCGGCTGTCTATCCTAACTGAGGTTTCCTTCAGGATCTCCAGACAAATCCCGAGGTAGTAGACTTCCCTAAACTGGGCCACAACTGCTTCCTTCCATATCCCTGCCAATTATTCATGATTTATGCAATCACTGATGCTGTATGGACTTAGAATTTAGAATTAGAAATTAGAATTATAAACTTTGCTTTGTCAGTTAAGAAAACCACCTGAATATGACGAATTAAGGTCGAAACTTGTAATGGATTCTTAATAACAACTGCAACTACAATAAATAATTGTTGTGTTAACCCAGCGATCCACACACAACAGGATGCATCCCGCAGAATACATACAAGCACTGAACTGGATTGTGATAGGACAGGCAATAAACAATTTAATTAGCAGTAAAACTTTAAGAGATTTTGAGCCAATAACAAGTATTTCAACTAGTTTATAATAAGTTATAAATTTAGGGGAGTATTTCTACTGCAGGAAAACAAAACAAAAGATTGAACGTATATGCAGCGAAGCACAAAGTATTCTTATTGACGTAGGGGACTACAAACAATTTATTAATGTCTAAGAGATATTATCGGTTTTCGAACACTGTGGCATAAGAAATGTGACACAAACTTCACACTAGTAAACGTAATTGGTTTCGACATTTTAAACAAAGACTTCTTGATTGTTTTGACACTTCACTAACCCATGAATACAAACACGAACTTACGTCGAGCTCTGTCAGAGATCGTCTCTTATAAACGTCAATGCAAAGGCAAAACCAATACAAACAGCAGGTCAGATGACTCAGTATTTACAGTTCTGTAAAGATGAATTTTACACGCGTCCTATTCTATCGCAAAGGTATCAAACACGTGAGATGTGACTATACTTTTCTGTGGGCCAACACGTCACAGCGTTGAACTTATGCACCGTACCATAAGAGGACTTTGAAAGCAAAACTCGAGGAGTCATTATTAGATTATTCATCTACATTAAAAAATGGTCGTATCAAAAACCCTAAGGAGATTAATTTATTTTTAAAAGTAAATGGCCGTGGTATTATACCAAACGATTTGTTTGTCAGAAGGAATAGTTGAGAGGTATTTTCAATCGTGTGGTATTTCAATCCCCGCTAGTAAGTTCTGAATTTCCAACAAGTACGAGAAAAACAACTGTTTCTCCTACCAAAAAATCACATTTGCATAAACTAAACCTGATAAAACAGAAACAGTGAGCTGTGTTCAATACAAACATTCAGGTGGAAATCGATGGGAGTAGACATTCTTATAATTACGTTCTGTGTAACTGTTGTTTTACAACGCACACTGTGACATTTTATAAAGGAGAAACCTACAAGAATACGATATAAACCTACTTTTACTTCACCAGAATGAAATTCGACAGAAGATATTTTCGAAAGTCGTGAGAAAATTCACGCTGAACCAGCCCTCAAATTAGTTTCAGGAAGCTTTTGAATGTGGGTCAGATTCTACACCTCAGAGCAAATGTAGTCCTGGAGTTCATTCGGATCGATTCTCTCAGTTAAGCTGGCATATCGAGCTACCGATACACGGGTTCATTGTACTCAGTTATGTTTATTACTGGAAATGGGTAGATAATTCGATCTGTTGTGAGTTTAGAACAGAACCTTCCGTCGAGGCATCTCCAAGTTTCATGACTGGTCCAAGAGCAGAAAAATTTTCCCGGTCATTTACCAGACGGAATTCAAATTTATGTCTGAGCTTACACGACGAATGGCCAACGCTTTCTCTTGCCTTTTTCTTATTCCTCAAGAATCCTCCTTGCTAAAGTATGTTGCTATTCTTTACTTCTCTCTGCAGGGAATGCAAGATAGAACTCCTCCGCTCTCAAGACGGCCACTGTAGTGACAGATAACGCCACTTGGGACTGAGACTAGTAAATGTAATCTCGTATTCTTCCCTTCGGGAGACCAGGGTAGATATCGAGGATCCACGTGGTCAAAAAGGATTGAAAGAGAAAGAGTGAGAAAGAAAGGAGGATGAAGGAACATGGTAAGAGAAGGAGATGAGGAGGTTACTGCTCCATGCCTTTTCTGTTCGTGATAAATTCCTCTTTTATAGACAACTTCGGTCGAATTATTTGGCTATTTTTGTAGGCCGGATGGAAGGGAACGTCCGCTTGTATACAGAAGGGCTTCGACGTATAAATTTCACATTTTTGACAAAAATGATAGAAGGAATGGCAGAGGGAAGACGATACCGGAGTGTAGGAGTATGAGGAAAGATCTAAACGGTCCCCCGATATGCATAAATCTAAGAGGTACGTTGGGAAAAATCGCTGATAAAATTCAGAATATCTCATCCGAGTCGAGTTGGGGATAGGAAATATGGGTCCTCGGGGAGATGTAGCCCCTCCACAGAATACGGAATGAGGTAAAAAAGTAAAATAAAAAAGCGAAGTGGAGATCGCTGTGAGACAAGATATGATACATGACATGACCTCTACCACATGACATGACCACCAGCATTCGAAACCCGGCCCCAGAGGGCAGCAACGTCTCTGTATAGATGACGTAAAAGAATATGGCCCGATTGGTATACCATTCGATACCTTTATACCATATGTAATTAATGAACTGACGCATGCCAATTAATCACTCGTATCATAACGCTAACTTCGTGATGTTTTAATCAGCTGAAAGGTCATTCATGAAGCAGCCACAATGCGTAAATCTTGGATGAAATAAAAGTACGAAACAGCTGGGTTGCTGGGTGTCTGCCGGATGTGTGTTTTATTGTTTGTAAACAGTTAAACGCAGCGAATGCAAGCCATGCATGAATTATTCTCTGGATCCTGTTATTTTCAATGATGGAAAAAGCATGGTTTAGGCATTTATTTTTATTATTTAGTGTTCTATCTGACGACAGGTCCATATGAACAGGATCCTTCCAACCTTTTCTCGGACTGGGACCTGTTCATATACGTTCTTGGCAGATGATCCAGAAGTGGTTTGCCATTGCCTTCTTCTGTGAGTGAATGGAGTAATTGTTGGGATGCCACGGAGAAACCGGGGAAGTCCCCGGAGGAAAACTCCGTGTTGCCTAGACCACGGCCTTGCCCAACACAAGTTATAAATTCGGGCACCGCCGGGAATCGAACCCGAGACCCCAGGATTACAAGGCCAGCGTTCTAACCGCTTAATATATATATATATATATACACGTGCCTTCTCATTACGACATCGCATTTGTCCTTACAACTAATTTGGCAGCAAAAACCGAGTTAAGGCAATCGGCCAGTTTTTTTCCTCAGTATTTCGGATTATAACGTGGAACGAAAGGACGATAGTGAATAATGAATTGGAAAGGATATGGAAGGAAGTGGTCGTGGCCTATGTATAATTAAGCTATATTGCACACATTTTAAACATTTTAGAAAGGGAATAAAATCACATTTAATAATCATCATAATTCCGTGCAAATATTTTCATGAGTTAAGCTGTCACGAGCCTACCCTATCTGTATGACATGGTTATTTATCCACATGGAATGAAATTCTGTAGGTTCCAGATTGGAATTATATTATTATCCGGCTTGTTTTAAATCAGAGTCCTGCTTACATTTCGGATCCCACGGCGTTGTATCGGAACGTACAGTGTTTTGCAAACACACACACACACACAGTGAGGAATTCGACAATAAATGTTAAACTCACCTCCCATTCTATTGCTTCCTGCTCGCAAAAGCCAACGCCATTGAAAATTTGCAACCATCACCAATTCGTTTTTGTTGCCATAAAATATCACTCTATTGTATAGTAACTGGATCCACAGTTTGGGAAAACATGTAGGATATTGGCTATTTTATCATTTCCACCCGTGCTCGAGTTTTGGAGTCCATTTCGCGTGTCAGCAAGCCCATTCATTTGGAAGTCCCTTCCCCGCATACAGCCGATGGTTTGGGCCAGTTGTTTCGCTTGTTATGTGTGTACCGTGTGTGAGGGGGTGTGTGGTATGATAGGAATGGTGCTGTGGCGATTGATTGTTGCGATTCGATATCTCGATGATGTGTGGAATAACATTCCATGCTATTTTTATTAGGGCTGTATAATATACGCGCGGTTTCGCTAGCTACAGAACTGTTATCAAATACACTTTTGGCGGACAGGACCTAAAAATATCATTGGTCAAAAAGGTGTATATAACATTCATACTTCGAATAGACTGACAACCAAGCCATTTGTAATAATGATTTCCCATACAGAACTAACGTTTACCAGAAATCTGTGAATAAAGACTAATAAGGTATTATAATTAATAAGAATAAATACAGATCTTTCGACATATTTTTTAAATATAGCACAGATTAATCGTATTTAATTTCAACATCATAACTGCTCTTAGGTTCTTCTTCATTATGTAAAACAGAGATGCAATATTCGGCAGAAATAAAACTTAATTATCCAGAGTTTCACTTTGCGATTACCGTGCAGCAAACTTTACACAATGTAAAAATGGCAGGGACTACATTAAGTAACACCAGGATGTAGAGTTGTGGAGATGGTTCATTCACTGGATGTCAGACAAGAGATTAAAAGAGTGTCTTCAACTACAAACCTCGAGGAAAGCGGAATTTAGCAAAATCATGAATAAGATGGTTTCAACAGTATGTGCAGCCTCGAAATGACTGTAGTGGATCCAGACTTATAAAGAATAAGAGATACAAAAATTTAACGTTTGATGCTGCAGTAATAACGTCTTCGTAACGAATATTAATATTTCATTACCGAAAAAAAATGTAAAGACATTCATTTTGTGGCCTGCTTGTCTTGTCACGTCTTATCTGTTTCCCCGTCTAGATAAATTCATTTACTGTTTTGTGAAAAAACCGCTTTACACTTTTATGGTACTTACGTTTTAACCTAATAATTTGGTGTCATCAAAATATGGAACACAACTCAGGTCAATAAGTCCCAGCCCCCAGCTTTTAAAGCCTAATGGTAAAGGCCTGCCTTCCTGCTTGACAATCTTCAAGCCTCAACTCTTTTATATCTCATATGCTTTTTAGTGTACACAGCGAACATTTCTTTGAACAGAGTCAACAAATATCTTTCTATTGGCGAAGCGTTGTTTTTACTTTGCGGTTCGAAATAAATTATTAAATAATAGCAATGGCCGCGGAGAGTCTCCGTTTCGATCTATGCTACTTCGTCGACATGAACTACCGATCACTGCGACCGGGACGACCTTGACAAATTGGCGACCGATGTGACTACGGTGCCTGTGGCGACAAAGGCGACCTCGGGCGAATTGGGCCACATAGCCGAGTTTGTCTACCTATGCTAAGGTTACGTTTTGTTAGGTTAGGTTAGGTTAGGTTAGGTTAGATCTGATCAGAAAATGTAAGGTGACGTCATCGGAGCTGAGCATTCCGCTATTTTGTGTTCTAAAGTCTCATCAAACCGACGGCACATTCCTCATGTATGTCACCTGCACTTTTCGGTATCTTTGCAGCACAGTTTCGTGATCTCGCACTGTAACCATTTCACCCCAGTTTCTTCTTCACGTTCTCCATACGTAAGCCAAAGAAATTTTCTCTGATGAGTTGTTGATCCAGGTCTCGAATGTAACGCACATGCGCTATCTCAATATCCCATTCACTTTTCATTTTGCTACCGCTGACACTACTCACCATTTACGTAGTTTTTTCATTTCCTCTGCATGGCCAAATCTTATTAAATGTATTATCATCACCACCATTATCTTTGTCATAAAAAACAAATAATAGTGCCATTTCAATTTAAAAAGATCGTATTTCCAAGTACGAGTGTGTTATTTCAGAAGAGATATACAGAATCCACATCGCACGCTTTGCCCGGGCCTCAATTTCTCCATAAACTGCCAGATTCTTTACCCTGTTCCTTTAGTCCTCAACGCTCCAAATCTTCCTTCAGGTTCCTGTTTCCTCACTGTCGCCGAACGACCTCTGGGCGGGTCCTTTCAAGCTGCTACTGCATTGCGGTAATCCCCCATGGAGGAGGATCTGGTCTGGTAGCTTCTTTCTCGTCCTGAGCCCGGTGATTGATTGGGCCGAATTATACGAGAAGACGTCAATCTATCACAGATTTTCCTTCTTTCAAACTACTTTTTCCCCCTTTTTCTTTCTGCAACTGAAGAACGGATTACTGTTCTTCTCTGGCACATTTGTGAGCACGATTTCTGTCGACAGAAACGGAAAGTAAGAGGGAGACATTTTAGAAAGAACCCTTTCTAGCACGCACACAATTTCATTTTCGTCTTCTGTTAGCTCCTTTCTTTATCCTCTTTTCTACGGAAACTGACGTACACATTGGACTGAGGCAGGTACCAGTAAAGTCTTTGTGTTAACAAAATATGAGTCCACTCTGACCTGCCTTGTTTCCTTTTTTTGGTATCAGTACCTTAGATTCAAGCGTGATTATTTTACAAGACGCTTCTTCGTAAGATTTTTATTCGCAGCTCAATTAGAGACAAACTCAATTTTGAGTTGTTTCTGTCGAATAGTGCAAAAAATTCTGTTACCTTAGCAACCTAATTTCATAAAATGCATTATAAGCCTTCATACGACCTTTTATTCTTTCTTAAAATATCACGTTACCTGCAAAAATAATTTTGTTGTTGCTGTTAATGATGACAGAGAGCAAATTGTACTGGAGACGTAACGGATATTTCGATCCGTGAATGAGAATGCAAATTATAATTACAGCCTATAATCTGGCTAGTAGACATACGTGCGGACAAGTGAGATTTCAGGCTCTGGTAATGGGTTGCTAGCCGTGTAGTACAGCAGACGTTTACCGACGTTCCAGAGCATCAAGTACTTCTGAAACGTCTGAACATCTTTATCAGACTACAAGGCGCAACAACCCAGCAGAGTAAGGACAGTTGAGATTGTAGGTACCATCAACTCTTTCCGGAGCCGCGGTACCATTGCAGAGGCTTTATGTAGCTTTTCTAACTTTCGGGACAGTGTCCCGCGCATACAGGTGGTAGGCACCTCTTTTGAAGCACTCCAACCGAGTTCGGTGTTAACTTTTCTAGTCTGCGTTTCCCCTTTCTTTTATCCTGTTTCTCTGTCTTTCTCTTTCCTTTTTATTATCATCCCTTTTCAGTGTCGCACACCCACACTGCGCCATCAGCAGTGAGGAGGAACACACTTCCGTTTTCGACTCTTCAATCCCAACTAACGCGATCACCACAATGCACGCTTCAACACAACAGCGGCTTATGTCACTTTAAACAGCCATTCTTTGACGGATAACGTCGAATGAAACGCAATTCTGATGCAACGTACAATATTTAGAAATTCTACAAGTTATTCTCGATTAGGATACCTCAATAAGATGTAGAGGGGCAGTGGGGCATGAAGGAAAATCTCCACTTACATTTAACCTCGGTACAAGGTGAAGGTGAGTGTCGCCTATGCGCAGCGAAGGGCTCTGCGATATTCCCGCAGCGGTTCTGCACGTTCATCTCAAAGAACCATCTCAGTGAAGTTGAGCCATCAAGGCTATTTGCATCTGAAAGACACATCAAATGCATTTTTAAGTTCAAATCCATTCCACCGTATCACTCACTGACGTAATTTTATTAAATCGTCAGACATTCTATGTTTTGTACTTAATTAAAATGTTTTATTTTAATCTTCATGGTTCTGCACGACGCCACCTTCAGAGTGAACTGATTGTATTTACAGAAGTTGCGTTCTTTTATCTTTCACCTTTACAAAAGGTGGACACTTTTATCACCATCCCTCTAAAATGTCGACCATCCTTCCAATATTTACGTATTAGTTAAAATTATTGGGATTAATGTAATGGAGAACAGGATTTTCAATAATTAATAAACAAGAGTCACATCAACGAGTAGGATAATAAAGCATGAGGCGTCCCAAATACGTAATACTTATAATAACTTTACAGGCATGTAGATTATTAATTCAATTCAATTCATTTCAATTATTTATTATTAGTGTGCTGTATCAACAGCCTGAAGACCAATTACAAATACAGCACAGAGATGAGCACACGAACACAATAATAAATATAGAAAGGTAATAACAAACAGAATATAAAAATACATTAGTGCAGAGGACACTAGTACACAAAGAAAAAATTGCTACTATATATATTAGTATATTTGTGATAATAATTTAAATAAATCAAGGAAATTAGACTATTATAGAATGTGTTGAAGTGTAACAAATTTTCGTTTAATTGCAAGAATCTTAATTAAAACCCATCCCGTAGCTGCTTTCATTCAACTAAATTTCAATTACCTTACGGAATTCTATAACAGACTAACATATATTAGGCTATGTGTATGTACGGGTGTCTCATGTAAAACAACGTAAATGTAATGACACATATATATTAATTCTGTATATACCTATGTTGATGAATATTGTTTTAAAATCACATAATTTCCTTCATCTGTAATTAACATTTGAGAAACTTAAAACTTCTTTGTTCCGTTTCCAGTTTACTAGCTTTGTTCTTAAGTGAATGTTTATTTTCACACCTACCATCAACATCAGCTGCACAAATTTTTAGAATATATTGATCGATCGATCGATCGATTAAGTGATTGGTTGACTAGGTAGCTGAGTGCCTACCTGTCTGATTAAATGGCTGATGAACTGACTGGGTAATTGGTTGACTGTGTGGCTACACAATCCGAACATTCATCAACACTAAAAGAAACTCGCCTTTGGGCTACGCTCAACATGGGCTTGGCTGTCTCATGTTGAACATAACTAATCAAATTTCAGATGCGTCCAAATTACTGTTCGTCACCGGCGCTACACATCTCCGTCACGCGAGCTGTCTCCATTGTCCTGATACCTGCCCTTCCGCAGAACTACACATTTGTGTCAGAGTTCTATTTTCAAATACCAGTAATCCGATTGGATGTGTCACAGTCAAACACGAAAGTTTGCACCATCCAAAGCAACAGATAATTACTTTCTTCTGGACTGAATACAGAAAGATAAAGTTATTCCCTAAAGACTTGTAAAGACATTATGTCAGGGATTACCAGCTGACAGAGATATTTTATGTACCAATAAAAATTAACTTATGAAAATGTTGGAATACGTTTTAAATTACACACTCGGTGGTTTTATTAGGTGTATTCCTCAAATTCTTTTTTTCATAATAAATTAAAAATTTGAACAAAACAAATATTTTAGGCCTACGTCCAATGATTTAATTAAGATGAATCAATGTTTTGAATGAGCTGGCAGATTAACCTTAAGGAATAATTTAAGAAAATTCAATAATGAAGTATTTTGCGAAGAGAAATGTCAAAGATATAAGTCGTGCCTAAGTTAGCAAGCATACCTCAGACACGCACAAAGTACAATGCCCGACATAAGATCACTCTTTTCCAAAATATTCAACTAATTTTATCTGTTGACGAAGAAAGGCAAGAGTCCGTAACTCCATGTCCTTTTTAAACTAACAGACGAATAAAGTTGTCCAAGAATATTCGCCAGTTTAATTTTAATTCTTTCTTATACGTACTTAGAGAAACCGCTCTGTGCCGTTTTTCATTGGGGCCTGAGGTCTTTTGTTTTTGTGTACAAAACGTATTTTAAACTATTAAAGCGTGAATATGGCTGTCTTGTGGGTACTCATCGACCTGATGATGGAGGCAGCAAGGGCCACTGAGTTGTCCGTAAACTTCTACCAGACTACACGACGCAATAACCCAGACGACAGCCATATTCGGACTCACCGCCGTGAAAAACTCAGATCCTACATGTTGAAAGAGTTCCGCGGTTGGGCGAAGATCATTCCTTACAATGCAAATTAGAAGTCACACTACAGACAGAAGAGTAAAGACACTGTTGCACAGAGGAGCTCACTTACAGAAGCACTGTTACGGTAATGGAGGGGAGATTTAGGGAGAGCCTATACATAGCATGTAGAAAGGATCCCACACCATTGAAACCCATTCGGTTGAAAATCCCATTGAAATGTTCCGTGGCTGGCTGCTGTGAACGTCCCTAATCCGGAGAGGATCCAGTAGAGCGCCTCACACGGGCACTCAACACTGTATCGAGTGTGCAAAGAGAAAAATACCAGTGATACTCGGAGGGTGGCAGGTTTTTAAAGGGTGTTTAGTGTTCAGAAGGGGAGATAATCGTATCTGGTTATTGGATACTTAACAGAGGAGTTACATCTGACTAGCGTTCGTTCATTTCACTGTTAAAAAACGGGTTTTCATTCTTTTCAATTTCTGGTATTTTGAAACCATATTCAATATTTTTTTAATAATTTGAGGATCTATTTTCATTTAATGTAACAGGTTTTTAAACCTTATATTGGCACGAACTTAAAAAGGAACTGTACAATGGCTGAAATAATAATGGATAAAGTTTGTAGTGTGGAGAGGCAAGGTTATAATTGAATGTTATTTCAGAGATGAGTGTGTGTGTGCACATTGTATAAAAATGCATCATAAAAGAGTTAAAACGGAACTTTCATGAAACACGATCTTATCTAAAAACGGATTCTTTTTTGCTGGTCAGTTGATACAGACAGTCCTATAGACTACCCGCATAACATTTCCTATTAAGAAGAAAAAAATATTCCGTGCGGAAATTAAAGAGTAAACGGACAGATGTTTCTATCGCGAAATTTAAGAGTCGACGATACGTGCAATTCTCCTAGAATCAAATGCTACAATTTTTAATATTACTGTATAAAAATTGTACGACTGAGTAGAAAAGAGCATACATACAACGTTTCTAAACAGACCATTTGACAGCAAACCAATTTAGGACGTCAATATTGCGAGTAAAGCCCTACAACTGCAGTATATCATCTAAAGAAATCGGAATAAGTTCAGACAGAAATCCCGTGGAAATTGTAGTACTTATCTTCAATCCATTCTGGTAATTCCAGGACACTGTTGCCGGCCAAACTACGGCTGATTGCCAATTCAGGGTTAGAGCGCTGCTGTCTGTCTACACGTTAGGAAACAGGTGTTAGGACGGGGCCAAACTGAGTTCCTCTTCTTCGTAGATTTATTCTGGAGAAAATTAATATTTTGCTGCGCTGACTTTTTTTTTTGTTTTGTTTACCCTGAGGCAGTTAAACTCAGTTCACATCCTCAAAAACTATTCTTAAGATCCGTTCTAATATTATACCGTCACCTACATTTAGGTCTTCCAAGCAGTATCTTCTCATATATGTCGGCCATAAATGAGGGGTTTCTAGGAAAAGCCACGTAATTCCAAAATTAAACTATTCTGGAAGCCAAGAACAATCTTTCCACCACTAACAGTCCTTTGACATTTATATTTTACATCAATGCATTTATATGTATGGCAACTTAAAAATATAGTCACAGTTAGGTAAAGTAGTTTGCATTTACAAAAATAGGGCAAAAGGAAATGGGCAGAAATTTTTATTTTTTAAAAAATAAGACAGCAGTAGAGGCAGGAAAACAACCGTATTTCACCAATCATTTTCTTCTAGACAAAAGTTTTGTCGGAATGTTATTTACCTCCGTATGCATGCAGATTTAGCCTGAAAGACGGCAGCCCTTTCGAACTAACGCTGTTTTTCGTAGGAATCCCTCAGCTGTGTATGTACTTTCCATCTCTCCGATGTCACATGCTCCGACATCTCACGTTTCTTGAACTGACCATTCTAGCAATAATTGGCTTCGATACAAAAAATATGAAGTTTCTCACGATGCAGTTTTGTCCATCCACCGGTCATTTCCCTTTTTTTCGCCCAAATATTCTGTTCTCAAACGCGACTCAGACACCCTGTTCTGAAGGGGGGAAAAAATCACTCCGCTGGGCAGCAACACACATTCTTAAATATTTTTACATTTTAATTTTAGATTCTTGTATAAGAGGCGGGAAGACAGATTCTAAAGCTGCTGGCAACAAAATTTCTACAAATTTTGTATATTCTTAACGTATTCTTGAAAGCAATTTTGATTTATAATGTCGTCCCCAAGCAATTGGACCGTGTTTTCATTTATAATGATTTACTGAATGATTACAATATTAGTAATAAAATGACAAGAAAGAAAGTTTCCTTAACTGACGTGGAATTGATACAAGAGTAATAATACTTGTAAATTATCGTAAAGATACGGGAATGCAAACAATCATTCAGTATTCAGGTTTCATTACACCATATCTAAACTAAAACAGCCCCGTTCTTCGGTACTTTACGATTCTAATTTTAATGTTATAGAAAAATTTGTCTCTTTCGTTTTTGAAAATACGATAGTTTCAACGCACTCTATAATTTAAAGGTCTTATTATTTGTGGTTTATTTAACAACACTGTCATTAATTCAGGCTATACGGCGTCGAATGCTATATTTATCAAGAATAATAAATTGTAAATGATATAGAAGGAAGCCGTGGCCTAATGTAAGCTACTATACAAGCATTTGCCTGGATGGACTCAAGTAAACCACAAGAAACCTCAGTCAAAATAGCCGATCACCGAAATAAGATTTGAACTAGAGACTCCGGGAAACGAAGCAGGAATGCTACCACCAGCCCGTGGCATTCGATTCAATAGTTAACTTTGTTCTTCGTACAGAGATGTTAAAACTCATGCCTAGTAATTAGGATAAGGCAACGCACGCCACAACCATTCGAAAATATCGGAAAGGTAATTAATCTGTGCCTTAAGACATAAGCCGATACTGGAGCCAAAAACCTCCCTTCTCAAAATTTCCCCTCCCCACTACATACAGTACAAAGTAGTTAGTATCAGCCGCTTGTGAGTGTAGTGGTGTTACACAGAAGCAACTGTCTGCTAAAATGGCCTAAACGACACTCAATGGTATAAAGACGAAATCCAGCCAACATAACCTACACTTTTCCACCAGAGTAGTAACAGTGAAGGAACATAAACTTGCCAGGAGCACAGGCATATCTCACGTGGAACACAATTTTTGAAAATCGCCTATAAATAGGAAGAATAATTTACAACTGCTGGAAGTTGAGGGAAATTTCGGCAGATCTTCAAGTGGCAGTTAGACCGCTTTACCTAAATATTGTCGAACAGTAGTATGTCACTAATGTATATTAGACCTAAGAGCAAAGGAGCGAAACGGGCTATAACCGACATCCGTGGCCAGAGCTATTAGTCCTAATTAGAACGCATCTGCATACAGCACTGTGTGTAGTACAGGAAGCTTGTGAAATAATGCCGCAAGGCGAGACAGCAATCGCTGGGGATTACTCCAGCTTTTCGCTCGATAACACGGATCGCTTTGTTTAAGAAGTGCATATTTTGGAAAGGGAAGGGTTCACTGGGGTTTGGGACAGTTTCCACAATATCAAGCAAAACGCTAATTTTAAAGCCAGAGGTTTGAACTCAGGTGAAATAAAATATGGAAAATACATTGCATGAAGTTTTCGATAAACATTAAATTAAACAAGTTAGGAAGCCCAAGTACGTGACGTTCACCAGAATTTTACTTTTAAACTTTGTAAATGCCGCCGGTGAAGTCAGAGTTCTCTGCATGGCTGTTGATTTCCATTGCAACGACGGCAATCAAGATAACCATAGTTACCATGGCAATCAGTGTAACCACAACAACAAAGGAAACCGTGGTAAACAAGTTAGTTTATGGATTGACCTCCCTGGCACTTCCGATATCAAAAAAGGCATGTAGGGTTTCTGTTAAATTTTAAATATTAATACAAATGGATTGTTTCGACAATTTTTTTTGAAACTCAATAGCATGCCTATAAAATGTAATAAAAATTCGTTCAGCTGTTTTCGGGTTCTTATATGGGCACAGACAGACGGACAGAGATTTTAATAGGCTATCAGCAGTGTTGCTTAAGCACTCTGAACGCTGTTTAGTATATTTTAAACACGACCCGATGTCCCATCATATGATTACAACTTTAACTCGAAATACATGCTTCAAAATTCCACAGACGATTGCTACATAGGGCATAAATATGTGTAACTGGAAAGCTCCATAACTAAACCTCTTTGAGTAACAAAGACTGGCTCCACGGAGTACAGCCTGATACAGAGTTTTAGACGACTTCATTCAACTACAGGGAGTGTTACTTCAACATGCCTAGCTATATAATTGTACTAAATATATAAAATTATGAAAATAGATTAAACTCCAACGATGGTTGTCTTGTGGGTTGTAGCGCCAGAATACACGTCTGGTAGAAGTTTACCGACGTGTCATTGGCCCTTGCTGTCTCCATTAACAAGGTGATGTGTGAGGCAGCCCTGACGGTGGAGGTTGCAAGGGTCTCTGAAACGTTGGTAAACTTCTACCAGACTACAAGGCGCTACAACCCACAAGACAGCCATTTTCAAATTCGTTGCCGTTAGAAACTGAAACGTTGTGCGGTTGAATTCTGATTAAATCTTAGTTCCGGTGTGGCATATTTATTTATGCTTTGATTAATCTATATTTCATCAGCTACAAAAATCCAGTAACACTGAAAAAATTAAAAAACGGTCCGAACTCTTAAAATACGTAAAACTGTCAAATACAGTTCTGTGGAAAAGCTGTAAAATTTAATTTAAACACGTGGTGGAAATCTCCATGAGGCCCCTTTCATTACTTATTAATTTAAAAACGATACTGGCACTATTTATAATTGAACTTCATCAAAATAAATGTTCTTTTGCCTTACGAACATGAACTCCATTGTAATTATTAAAATTATTATTACAGCGCACTTTAAAATTACCTCCCTCATTCGCAACGGCCTTTGTAATCAATTACACACCCTCAACTTATGTTTCAACCTCTCTTATCTCATTTTTCAACCCTCTTGTCAGTGGTAGATACACCGAGTTTCTCCTGCATGGATCACAGTTAGAACACTGGTAAGCCCAGGAGGCTGTCAAAATATCGAGTTTGCATATTGTGAATATTTATTGCCTTATTAATCCACCGTCCTGCCCAGTGGCACACCCTCGCTGTACGACAGTCCGAGCTCGGGGCAACATCCACCTAACTCCCAATTCTTAGACTCTCACGTAGGACCGCACTTACATGAATTTTTCCTGTATTTTCATAATTAATTCTGCGTACTCTGGGCATAGAGTAATTTTATTGGTTTAATTACCCAAACATTTCTACAGTATGATGTTTGTACAAATCATTCATTCATCGGTTGTAGGTGCCTATGGATATTTTAATAGGCGTATTGATATGCGATATGGAGTACATTAAAATGTATTTGCTTGTTTCTAGGACAGGATATGTTAATTACTTCATAGCGGCAACTCAGTTCCTGTCTCAGTAGGGCTGAAAATGTAGGTAGAGCGGTTAATAAATAAATATATACAGAATTTTGCTGAGGAAGTTACTTCCAAAGGCGATGACTTGGAAGAGCGAGATGAATAATAATATTAGAAATGTAGGTTGTGAAGATGTAAACTGAACTGAAATATTAAGGGTCGTGGCCGGTCGTTTACTTACTTTGGTGTGAAATACACTAAATTTTCAGGTTCTACACAGAGTAACTGAAATCATAGCTATAAAACACAGCAAAGGCCTTAGAATTTTCTGCATAGTTATATTTCAGTCACAGATTTAAAATATATATGCTACAAGCTACTCAGAACTATCGGTTTACTTCTGTCTAAAGCGTAAAAATTAATTAATTTAACTCATGGTTCTTTTAACTTTCTGGAATATATTTATAGAGCTTAAAAATATATTCGTATTTCAAGGGTACATTTAGGCTTGCGTCCTTATAATTTCTCTTCGGTATAGGCATAAGAACAAATGCAAGAAAAGTAAAATATACTAAAGGTGAAACTAATATTTCTCCTGAATGACACCGCTACACGGACTTAAGTACATATATTACCTACACAAAAAATGAGTGTATGCATAAAACAGTATTATTTGCATTAATAACCGGAATATTATTTTGCTTGAATTTAAGTGTATTAATAAACATGACATTTAGAAGCAGGTATTAAATTAATTTTGTTTTCAGATTTAAGTGATAGCTATATTTATTAATATTTCTTTGAACAAACATATGAATATTAAATAAAGACTAATTACAGACCGTACTATCAGTATTATATACGATGGAACCACTTTCACCTCCGAATATACTTAATTAAACATCCACCCCAATTATAGGTCCACTACACAGGTACCACCGTTTATAAGTAACTTATTAGCTGTTATTCGAGCCATGAGTCGACAATTTCACATACGTCAGTCTTGAGCACAGTCCAATGTTTTATCGAACACTGAGCCACGTTTACTGGCTTGACGTGGATGAAGAAAAATCTGTCGCAGGGGACAAACCAGTTGTGTGGCGATGAAAGCATACCACGGAACATTGTAACCACTTTGTTGTAATGCCGCACGCTGTAACAACCAGAGCTGTTTAATTGCACGTGATAAACACACGGGCAATGTGTAAGCGACGTCAATAGTGAATTAAGCAAAATGTTTCGTTCGCGTGAAAAAGTTATCCACTTGTGCAAACTGATGCAAGTATCGTATAAAAATAGCAAAATTTAACTTCATAGTCACTTGTATGATTTGAGGTTTTCACAGCCGTTAGTATGAAGATTTCTGTCTTCTGGGTTGTTGCGCTGTGTAGTCTGGTCGATGTTAACCAGCGTTTCAGAGGTCATACTGCCTCCGTCATCAGGGCGATGAGTATGAAGATTTCTGTCTTCTGGGTTGTTACGCTGTGTAGTCTGGTCGATGTTAACCAACGTTTCAGAGGTCATACTGCCTCCGTCATCAGGGCGATGAGTATGAAGATTTCTGTCTTCTGGGTTGTTGCGCTGTGTAGTCTGGTAGATGTTTACCAACGTTTCGGAGGTCATACTGCCTCCATCATCAGGGCGATGAGTATGAAGATTTCTGTCTTCTGGGTTGTTGCGCTGTGTAGTCTGGTTGATGTTAACCAACGTTTCAGAGGTCATACTGCCTCCGTCATCAGGGCGATGAGTATGAAGATTTCTGTCTTCTGGGTTGTTGCGCTGTGTAGTCTGGTAGATGTTTACAAACGCCCTGATGACGGAGGCAGTATGACCTCTGAAACGTTGGTTAGCATCGACCAGACTACACAGCGCAACAACATAGAAGACAGACTGAAGAGAACGTGAAATCTCACCTGACATTTGATTGCAAATTTCTTTTCTAAAAGTAACTATCTGTTCCTGTACAAACCCAGGTAGAAAGTAACATTATCTGTTTCCACCATATTCCTTGGTTGATAAAAATGTAGTTATATTATATGAATAACTGCAATGCTGTTTAAATATCTTAAATTTTTTATCCTAAGTTCCCAATTTTCTTTTCAAGTAAGAACGTTTCTATGCCAGCCATACACTCACTACTCATTCAGTTCGAGGAACTTTGTCTCTCAGCCAAGTCTTGTCCTTTAAAAACTAATAATGCGGCAATATATTTCATTTTATTCCATATTCGATACTTTTTTTACATTCAAATCACAGTTGGAATGCAGCCATTTCGAAGCCTTGGGGGGCCTGACTCACTTCAGATGCTCACCCCGCCGGAACAAATGGAGTATTTTTGAAGACATTTCTAGACAGATTCAATCGTCCGAGGTGCATGAAATTTCAAGAAGTTCCATAAAGAAGGAAATCAAGCAATCATAATGACTCGCCTATGTTGCAAAATAGATAAACAATATCGAGTAAGTTTCCTGTCCTGTCTCGTATCGTGATGTAGTTGAAAGAAAGAGGATTTCATTGCGTAGGAATGCTTTATTTATGAGTCTGAGTGCAACGGCCGAGGTCCGCAGACACACGTACTCACTAATTTGAGCGTTCGGTAATTAACATTAACATTAACTACAGCCTGCGGACTATAATTGCGGGAATTTATTATGAATTGTTTCAATGGCAAGCAATTCACACGACGTAAACTTTTCAGCCTGTACCTTATACTTCATGCATTGTTCTTTCCAGCATTTTAAAGGCGCATCTGTCTCTCATTCATTACACAGACTTATCTTCTCATCACAAATTTATAATCTCTGCCCTTGAAACAGCATCCATAAATGATCTAGTCGACAAGCAATAATTAATGAGCAAAATAGGTCTTCCAGCTTCAAACATACGTTGAAGGTACTTTTACAAAATTGACAACCGTAGAAAAGTTTATGATTCTGCTACCATCAACCAAACGACACGAACCGTCTACAGTTCTAAGATGGCTGTTTTCTGGGTTGTAGCACCCTGTAGTCTGGTAGAAGTTTACCAACGATTCATCGCCCTGATGATGGAGGCAGCAAGAACCTCTCAAACGTAGGTAAAATTCTACCAGTCTAAACGGCGCTACAATCCAGAAAATCAGAAAGTAAAGAGACCACTTAGCAGATTTAATCAGATAGTAATATAATACTACATATTACATGTGTACTGAATTGAACTCGCTCAGAATAGGGTCCAATGGTGATGAACACGATAATGAACCAAAGGGGTCCAGAACAGACGAAGAATTTCTTGTCAAGACGAGCTATTCTTAGCTTCTCAAAGACTACTCCTCTCTATGGAGTAAGTCGGAATAATGGTAGGTAAGAATCTTGAAGAATAGATCAGACGGCCGAAGCCAATTCCGTACAGACTGAGTAAAATCACAATAAAAACTATTAGTATAACCTGTAACCCAACTGACATTCAAACTGTGTACTCCCGAATACAAGTCTAAAGCGTCACTGCTGGATCAGTCTGCTTTGCGAACGTATGCGAACCAAACCCATTACGATGATCATGTTTGTGACACACAGCCAGCCAGTCGATCTGTCTCATCAGGAATGTGGTCAACACGAAGTGAGCTCAGCAGTAGCAACCTTTAAATAATCCATAATTAAGTAATTAATGTCAATGCTGTCTTGGTGAGGTAAACTGCGCGTTACACTTCCCCTAACCACAATTGTAATTGTAACAGCTAACGTTTCAGATGCAGTAAAGGATAATTCAGTAAAATGATCAGTCCCGGGGCCTATATTCAAATCCCATGTCCGTCCGTGTGTGAATTTTGATTTATATGCAAGTGATAATATATGGGCTAGGAGCATGGGGCCCCATATGGCAGTGAGCTAGCTAGGCTCACCCCGTGTGCCTTTCCTCCGCACTCCCATGGTTTGTCAACTGTCACTGCAGGCGGGCGGGAGGTTGGTTTCCGATGAGCCGGTAATATACTAACACCCCTCCGGATCCCCCTTCGCCCCCTGCCACGTCTGCATGACGCGAAAATCCCGACCAATTAGTTCGCATATATCATGTAATTGCCACAATCCATTACTGCTGGCAGAGAAGTATCATTTGTACAGGAGTATAATGTAATCTGAAAGAGACTGCTTGGGCAGACTCGCTTGACTGTGTAATGCAGCGTAACGTGAATCCAGTGTCTAACAGAAACAAATAGCGATCGGAAAAGTACAGCTAATACAATAGTTTTACTGTGGTAACTGTTCACACAAGCCTACACAGATATTACCAAAAGCGCAGCCCAGCTGCTAAACATTTACAAACATACAGCAGGATTCCTCAAGTGTAACATAAAATAATAGTATGCACTTAACTGTTTTAACTTTTAAACTCATTACTCAGATCAGTGCACTTAATTCTTAAATACACAATAATTTTCTTTCCTCGAATAAAGACGAAGATGCCATCTGATTCTGTCACACACCAATTTCAGAGAGTAAAGATTATGATGCAGTTGTCACGTTTCGAGAATCTCGATTCTTCATTGATTTTAAAATTAGAATTCTCTAAACTCAGTACTTACTTGCAGTCGATAATCCTGTTTAATGATCTTATCATGAAGCATTAATGGAGAGCATCTAAGTGTCTTTCTTTTTCGGTTTTGTGTGAACGAATAGACATTATCATTTATTAATATAATTTACAGTTTAATTCATAAATACCGGTCGTCTGATATGCATAAAAACTCTACCATAAAACAAATACTTGCCCGATTTGTAATCCAAAATTACTTTACTTTGCATTACTCTAGGTTTTCATAGGATTCTCCCAGTCCTTGCAGAGAAATGAGAGTTAGCAGTTGAACAGTAGTCTACTGCCTTAAAGCTACATAGGTATATGAGAGGTTACGATTTAAAATGCCCACTTAACGTTCTCGATTTATCTCATTTTAAGAATAACATTTAAAACATCGTTTAGTTTAAATAAAAGCTACTGCAAATTTATGAATGGCTAGTGCATCAAACACTCTTATTACCATTTTTGGGTCGTGTGTGGGGATTTGTGGTCTGTTATATATTTTATTTTTTTTACCCTGCTTTTTTCTTCCTGGCATTTCCAATACATGAAAGTGCTTCTTTTACTTTGGAATGGTTATTTGTCGAGTTAGGGTTGTTTTATATGCAGGAGGGGATGAAAAAGAGTGGGTGGCTGTGGAGGATTTCTCTACTGGTGACAAAACTCCATATTGAGCGAGTGGCTTTTTATCCCACCCCACTCCTTCTCTCAGACGACGTGGTCGACACCCTAAAAAACCACATTCACTTTAACCACAGGAATTGACAAGTAGCTTACCCACCCCTCTCTTGGATTAAGGGTCGAATTCAGTAGTGAGATTTTCAAACCTAAGCAGGGTTTCTACGCTTGCATGGAAAAGGACACAGACCTTTCCAATCTGACGTATTGGATGACAAAGACAGATGATCGGCATCCTTATAGGAAGACTGAATTATTCCAAGCCGTCGGATTGTATTAGCCTCGTGTTTAGGCCAACAGCAGAAACAGGTTTATAGAGTCGACTGATATTTCACACCTCTTGTTCCTTGGTTTATAAGCGACTGCTGGCCAACTGAATGCAGTGATAAGATGATTATGACAAGCATGACCTACCAATTACGTGCTAATTTTAAGCACTTTGACACAAATATTTACAAAATTTTCTACTTCATGTCCAATACAACTGTATTACTGCAATTCATCCAATTGCAAAAGGCGTCCGAAACAGACAATTGTTTTTTTTTAAAAAACTGATTACGTAGTCATTCTAGAAATTTATGAAGGGTTAATACTAAAATGGATCTTAAAGAAATAGGGCATAAGGGTGTAGTTGGATTCACCTGGCTTTTGATAGAGACGGTTGGCGAGCTCTCGTGAATATGATAATTGAACTTGGAGTTCCATAAAAGACGAGGAATTTCTTGAACCGATGAGAGACTCTAAGCTTCTCAAAGACTGTTACACTCACTAGGTTAGCTTGTCATATGAAACACATTAACACATTCTTGATTAAAGTTAAATGTAGTAGAAATTTAAAAATCAGCCAATATTCTTTTTTCGTAGCTGATTAACAAGTGACAAACTGGTTTCTACAAAATAATATTTCAGTTTGGTACGAGCACACAATGTCATGTTTACTGACGAATGTTTGTCTGCACACTTATCAATATAAATGCATTTCTGTGAAGACACTGACACAATATTGCAGCTATGAGGAGAATATTGAAGTTCAACTGTTTGTTTTACTTATATGCAGTGTTCCTTATTAGATCGTGTAACCCTTTCCCTAAATCAAATCGTCGATTTGTTTGAACTTTGCAAATGTTAAACCTGCAGACCTTCCTCATTTTCATCAAACCCAAAAAAGCTTTTAGTAAAATGACACCATCAACTGCAATGCCAATGTAAACAACTGTAGGTAAGAACATGCGTTTGATTTATGCGCGAAAACATTTTCTTTTATTTTCAGAGGAAGTGAAGTGAAGTGAAGTTTTTTTCCCTCCTTCTCCATCTTAGCGTTCTTCTGTTTTCTGGCCGCTCTCGTCTACCACCGAGCTTTCGGTAAACCAGAAAAGGATGTCTTATTTTCAGACATGATATGGATGCGATGAACCTGTCTCCCTAGCTCCAGACTGCCCAGTTGACAGTTTGATTCATTCGATATTCCGAAAGATATGGAGAAGAGACGGGTCTGCGTAGATGCTGCTAATATAAGCAAACGTTCCAGTGTGTTTTCCCTTTGGGTTTATCGATCTCATCTCTATTTCTCACTAACGGAGATATTGTAGTATAAGAGGAAAATATAGCCTTACTCGTACGTCGGTTTAAATAGTTATTAAATACATTTCCTTTCAGATATTTAAACCGATAGAATATTTCTCCAGTCCAACATGAAAAATATCGTATGTCTAGTTCTGTTTCAGTAAGGATGTTTAATCTGTAGTTGAACACCCAAAAATTTTATATACTGAGTTGATTTCTCCGTATTGCATGTACATAATTTACAACATGATCAGTTTTTAATATTATCCTCCAATCTACACCTAGGTATTTCTATGATTTACAATCAAAATTTCATAAATATTTATAATCTTCTACATACGCGCTGTACAATTCCAAGTTTAACGTAAACCCAAGCGATAAATCTACGTAGACCATATTTATTCTCCTCACGTCTTCTTCCAATACTTGGACCGGTAATAATTTCTAACTTTCAATATCCGACAACGAGTAATGGATTTTCTCTCTCCCTCACATGCACTCGACACACACATACAGAACGAAACGTCTGAAATCTTGCGTATGGAGGAGACATTCATTTCCGCCAACTAAACGAAAACATATCGAGGAAGCTCTTACGAGTGTTGCAACTGGAAAGGAAATATTCCACATCGCATTTTCACAAACATACGGCGAATTCATCTCGCTATGTACAAAGCTTAAGTAGAATCAATACTTAATTCGAATTTGAATTTTGGCCTTACAAGTCTGTTATATGTTCCCTTTCTTCGATACGTGAACGATTCCAAAATAGATTATATAATATTTTGAGGTAACCAGAATATGTTTATTGGATGTAACTCTCATTTCCTGAGTAATATTCAAGTACGGACAAGTTTGTTGCATATAACCACATAATGTGGCTGTACGCTTTGAGACACAGTGAATATTTGAATGTGCAAACCGAGCAATCTCCAAATGTGTGCAGTGTGGTTCAAAACATCACAAACGATATTCAGCTAAGTACGCCACTGATGGAAATGAGAAAAACAGATTCTTAAGTATTGTTAGTGAAAGCAATGTTTCTCAGTACGGGTTCTCTTTAGATTTATTATATGTTGCAGCTGAACTTACTTTGATTTGTCCTTATTTAATTTATTTAGTGTTTGCCTGTCGTAATCTGTTTTGGCAGACACATTAATAAAGGAACTGGACTGAATTTATTATAATTCTAATCATAGCCACAAATGTGACAATTTAATATATACGAGATTAATTTCGAGTCTTTTGCTTGTAGTAACACAAAATTCGAGGCTCGATTGTTATAAACGTTGAAACGTAGGATGAAACGGCGCTGGACAGCTGAGATATTAAGTCAATTACGGCTTAGAAAGAGGAGAAGGTTTATAAGGTACGGGAGGGGAAATTTCCTTCGTAATTTATGTTTCACCTTCAACTTCCGATACTGTATTCTTCAGCAGGGGCATACGAGCCTGAAGTGGTTTGATGGCGGCTGAGTGAGGGGTTGGCCTGACCTCGTATACATCACAACTCACACCCAAGCGTCCATCTGACGGTTTAACGGCGCCGCGTGGATGCTTAGTAAGAACCGAGGACAGAAACTGACAGAATCCCGTGCATTTACAGCTGTTACGCGCCTAAAGTGTTTATTATGATTGTTATTATGCCATTATTATCATCAGTATTCTATTTTGGTTTATATTAACTGGTGTCATTTTTATTTTATTGCTGTTATATAAATGTTTTGTTGTACGGATGGACTATGAAAAATTAAAACATTGAGAGCACTAGAAAAAGAAGATATGCTTGACAGAATGTTGAAACACATTACAGTTGGCTTCAACATGTCCACAGAATGCAGACAAACAGACTTCTAAGTATATTAAACAATTAACAATCCCACACGGAGCAATGTGTTGAGAACGATGAGTAGCCTAAGGACTTTCGACGAATGAGACTGAAATGGGCCAACATAAGACCAAAATTATTTACTGACTACTACATCATGATGAATTTATTTTAACTTTATAAAAATTGTTTTCTTTATTTGTATTTTGTTACATTTTACTTCTGTTTTGTTTCGCGATTATTTTCATTGTTTCGTTTTTATAATTTATTTTATTTTACTTTATTACTGTCATTCACTTTAACGATTATTATTCTTATAATGATTTATTATTAGCGTTATTAGCTTCTTTTTACTATTAATACTTTTTAAAATATTTATTATTGTTGTTGTTTCAAAATTATAAGTTTAACTGTTACAAGCCAGTGTTATATTTTTATTTCAAGATTAATAACGCTCTTACAATTATTATTCTTATCTAAGATATTTTTCTGTCTTTACAATTTATTATTTTTGATCTTGCCGTTTTTGTTACTGAATTCGCCATGAATAAGATTAGTCATTAGTCATTAATTTTTCCTTGGTAACTACTTTGTACACGTTACATACGCAGACATCAGCAAAGTTAAATATAAATAATTATTAATTTAGTAACTGAAGATGCAAAGGATGATAACGTAGCACGTCTTCTTGTACATGCCACATACATCAAAGAAAGAAATATAAACGGTTTGGAAAGAACTGAAAATAAGTTACTGAAGCAGTAAATCAAATTAAATACTGTGTGTGTGAGTTTAGAGTCACATCAGTTTCTATTTGCGCCTGTATACACTCGGAGGCGTCCCAGAAACCAGCGTGGTTGACTTACATGCACATGTGCTCGAAGCAGGACCCCGAACAACAATTAAAGATAACAAACCATACAGAAAGAAAGCTGAACACAGACCTTGACATTGGGCTTCAAAATAAAATGACCTTGTTACAGAAACATTGCTGATGTCGATTAAACTTAAAATTGCCCGGCTGTAGAAGGGCCTGGCAGTACAGACATGCTTAGAAACAAGTAACTTGAAAATTAATAAGCCCGTAATAAGAACTGCAGGAGATGCTGTATAGATGTTGCACGTGGAGTTAGGATTCAAAGCGCAATGCTCCATTAGAACTTACGTTTAATTTTAAATTTGCCAGGCCGGAAGGAGGCCTGGCGGTGTATGTAATGTTAAATAAAAAGAACTCTAATGCCACTAAAGAGATTCAATGCTCATTCAATATGGACACAAAAGTAATGCCACTAAACAGGCAACTCAGACGTCTTTATTTCAAATATTTCCTCGTCCCAACTTACGAGATTCATCTGTGATCAGTTCGCTACCGAAATATTAACAATTCAGGGGAATATCCTTGAGGAAATCCGATTAGAACGCAACTTGCAAATGGACTGCGATTTCTGTAAGAATGACAAGGGGTAAAGCGTACAAGAACCAGGATGAAAGATTTTTAAAGGATTTGAGACGCGGACTGTAACCATTTACCATGACAAATAAAGCCTTAATCTGCAGTTGCAGAAAAGAAGTTAATGCGCATTCAAAGGCACGGAATCTCGTGCTGGAAATAATAACGGAAGATAAAATGTTTCGGTTGGAGAGTCGCGCACGACGTCAGCCATTGTGATGTCCGACTACGGAACGAGCAATGATTTTTCCCCTTAACGCATCCAGAACGCTGTGGTCCTCACCCAGACCATGTCCGGGGCTAGTTCCAGAGGAGTCCAGCATTTTGAATTTCTGTAGATGGAAGCAGAATCCAGCTCCGAAACATTTAGTGCTATAATTTAGACTACAGACAAAGGAACAATTTTACATTTGAAATACTACACCCTCATGTTCAAGATATTTTGAGACAGCTTGTAATTTTTCCCGGAAAGACGTGTGCTGCCACAAAGATTTTCTTTACTACACAAGTCCCGCCTTCTAAGCATCTTGGCTCCACCCACTGTCCCCCCTTTCCGATCTTTAAAAACACGCCTACAGTGTCTTCATCTCCTCCTACCTACCGTTTCTTCTCCTCTTCCACCTACTTTATCTTTGGCCCACTCGAAACCTGCAGCTGTGGTATCTTATCTATACCGCACAAGGAACCAAGTTATTTTCTCTGCCCTCCCGGTCTAAAGAAACTGCCTCCAGGAAGTCTACATTCAGCGGTAGTGCGGGGTTCGGGGTGTTGGGCCCCTTATCCGAAGTTCTGAACGTTTCAGATGAAGTTATTGTAAACTGCCAAGCGTGTCAGCCCAGTACAGTTGAGATATAGTACTAATAAAAGGGATTATTCCCATTCTGAAGTTTGTAAAGGTAAGCGTGAGAAAAGAGAGAAATATTATTTCCAGAACATTAATTTAGCGTATAAAATTTGTTCTTATATAATATTTTTGTTCGCTTCCAAAGTAATGTATCGCCTTTAAGTACTAAAAACTAGATATCTGTTTTCGAAACAAGATTCTGAACAGGTTTGAATATAATTAAACTCTAAATAGTGCTGACGATGGTGGATTACACTTAAAATTATTCAATGTCTATCTAACGGACCCAACTGAGTAGGTATCTGTCGCCTGAAGACGGAAACAGCGCCAGTTTCCGAAACGTCGTGGTTTCTCCTTTTTAAACAAGCACGATGAAAAAAGACCAGACAATGAATAATTATAAGAGCTTTGATTGTGTTTAATTTTTAACAGTGTCAGTGAAATTATCCAGTTTTCGTCATCTTTAGCAAAGACTGTGGCTTTACAACAGACGCCGAGAGTTAGAAACGAAGTGCAAACAGAACAGAAAACAAATTAAGTCGTTGAATATCCAAATTCGAAAAGTGAAATTGTTATAAATTTGCAAATCATTGTTATATAGATCCAAAACGCCAGCATTACTCCTTCAAATGTGATACAAACAGGCTCATTAAAGAAGCGAACACATAAAGCGAAACACATCCACTCATTCACTCACTGTTCTACTAGCCCAGAGGTTCCCAAAATTTTATGCCTTGCGCCCCCCTTAAAACATTTCATAAATTTCACGCCCCCCTTCCAAAACAAGTGCAAGCAAACAGATTTTTCATAAAATTTAGCTATGAGTACCCTTTTTTTTATAATTTAATATATATTATTCAATCCATTTAATTTAAAAATACTGTAATAAAATATACGCTTCATACCTTGATTAGTGAGATGGGTCCCTAACTGTACGTAAACTTATATTGCCGTTTACTTCCTAAAACCGCCGATGCTCTACGAGTCTGAATTCTACAGCACTGTAAGACAACTAAACTGCCTCAACCAAGCAAAGGATGTTAATAATGTTTCTCCATATTTCGTTAAAAAAAGATTTCATACAAACAACACAGAAAACCACTCGCCCCTCCCCATGGGGGGTGCCCCACACTTTGGGAACCTCTGTACTAGCCTATTAACTAATTATCACTGTGAAAAGATTATATTTAGAATAATTTTACCGTCCCTAACACCAGTCACAGGAGTGAATTTTACCTGTACTCAACATTCCAACCGTTTTCCTCAGGCATATGTCGGGTACAGTCACGAAAGGAAGCCACAAATGCTTGCTCAAATTCGTTCCCCATTTAATTAACAATAACGATCTATTTATTTTACGCTATTTAGGTCTAGTCCCTGTAATTTAAATACACGGTTCAATAAACTAAAAAGCGATATATTAAACAATACTGCTTTAGACCCTTCACGTGTTTACTTCAAGTCCTATCGATCTACTCTGCACTGGCATCGCTTTTCGCACATGTGACGTCTACATCCTGCAGGTTACAGGCATCAAGCACGTGTATTTGGCGCAGAAATGTGTTTCGGGACAAACCCGAGCCTAAGTTCTGGTTCCTTGCAGCTATACCATATTTTGTCGCTCGTGAAAGACAAGTGTTTTGTAGCCCAATAGAAGAGACGTAATACACATCCCTTGACTGTAGTGGTGTAAACCAGAAGACAGCCCACCTTCATATTCGCACAGCGAGCTCTTTAAATCATACAAACAATATTAGTCCTTGTTCGTTTCTTTTTTTTGTTCTTATACTATCGACTTCCGCTGGACGTTACATCTTGAATATGTGATAAGATTGAACAATGCATTTAACAGGCTGTTTAGGTCAATTGATTCTGTTCTGTCTACACAGTTGTTACCATGAAACATGAACAGCACGTGCCAGCGAAATTGCACACGAGCTATGGCCTTTTGCCTGCTACTGGACTGATATAAACAAACTGCCACAATGCCAAGACGTAGCCTTCAATATTATAATTTCATGTTTGCCAGTCAGCCTGCTTTTAGAATCATAAAATCAAGGACAATGAAATGATCGTGGCCTGTAGCATGCATGACGATACAAAATTTTGGTCGGAGTCTGAAGAGAAGATGGTAAGCTCCAGGAGTAAATGGGATGAATACATTAAAATGAATACAAGGGGGATAGGGTGTGACAAAATTCACAGCTGTTGATTACCAAAGCCACAAAATTAATATAATTTATTACAAGAATCTGCAACCTTCCCATATATTGAAATTCTTTTGACCAATTGAGAATTAAGCGTCTTCAAGAAAGTTTTCGTTCCATTAATTAAATAAGTTGGTTCTACGTTTCTTAATTCGATTAGTTTGTTAGGTGTTTTGTAGTTGGTTAGTTACTTTGTTAATTCTGAGGTTGGTAATTTGTTAGCCCTTTAGTGTTGGCCAAAGCAGGGTTTAAGGGTAACACAATGAGTTACAGCGCCATCTGCCAGCGAATTTTTAGTCAGAACCAGAATAGAATGGGAAATAAAAATGTAGTTGGACGTCATTGCATGGGGTTGGATGCTAACTATGTACAGTCACGACTCACTGCTTCCTGTTGAGACTGAGAAAAACATCCAAAGACCTACTCTTATCGTTGGGAACAACAAAGGACCTCCCAAATGCAAGAAATATGCGTTACAGCGAAGATAATTTGTTATTTTTGTTGAACGACATACATCAAGTGAGTCAGGCAATTTGAATGTCATCTTTTGACAAGAGCGGGCGTACATTAATAATGACATCCCAACGTCTTGAGAAGCCCCCAGCCCCATGTATTAACTTACATAACTCTGATTGCCAAGAGCTGGCTACAACAACTTCAATCACGTAATCATAAGCTACTTGTCGTCCGCCCTCATTTGTTTCAATAACATCATCTCGGTGGCGCCAGAGTTGTATTGAATCTGCTCTCCGTCTTCTCCCAGGGATACGCCACGTTGTACGAGGTTTCGGCTTATAAAAGACAATAAACGAACGTCTCTTTCAAAAACAGCGGCAAATGAACGATATGCGAGATATAAAAATTATCGACTCTGGGCGTTAAGATTACGAGCAACGCGTAAATGTCAAATTAACTGAAGAGGCACTCCCATTTTCCAGAGATTTGTACTTCGGGCTGAAATTAATTAAACTTCTATTAGAAAACGTAATGCACGAGCATTTTAAAATATAACAATATAAAATGAAATAGCCTACATGAATCATTAAAGGTGCATGAAACTGCAATATGAATTAATAATTGTACGATTTGGTAACTATTCTGAGCATAATTTCCAGTCCTACAGATTCCGAATACGTTCAGTTTTCATTTATGAATTCAGAGATAGAACAGTCGCCAATTACGTAACATAAGAATAATGTTACGTACAGACTTTGTCAAGTATGCTTCCTTACAAAATCTCAGATGCCTGTCTCCAGTGACTCAGTACTTACAGCGATTAAACTGAAAGTTAATTTGAATTTCAGTATCTCACTGAAGATAAAGATTGTGCTCGATACCACAAACCTGTTTTACGGAGTAAAATAAGCAAAGAAGATTAAACACTAACACCTTAAATAAAAAAAAATGCAACAAAATCCCTCTTGAAAAGACGATATTAGCGAAGGTGGACAAGATATTCATCACCTTCTATAGAACCCGTAGGTTTGTTACCGTGCTCACAAGAGTCAGCCAGTACGAAGCTCTATACAATACCAGTTTAATCCACGACGCGTCCTCATACACGATTTTAAACCCCACTTTAATATTATCATCCCATACACGTGAATGTCTCCAAAATGATGTCGTCCTCTCAGACTTTCGAGACTGACATTTTTAATGTTTTCTTACGTCCAAAATGCGTGTTACATGTTCCTCCCATTTCACCTTCCTTGATTTAGTCACGTTAGTAATATTTAAGCAAAACCATGGTGGGGTGTGGTCCGTGGGGTGCAGACGAAACACTTCAAGCGTCACTCCTTCATTCTCACAGTTTCTTTCCTTGTCTTTTCTCAACAAAACAAACAAACAAACTGCCGTCTTTACTTCCATCGAAAAGATATAACATTTGAAGCGTTCCAATGTTTTCTCACGGTCAAAAACCGCAAACCACACTACACATGTGGCCAACAGACAGGTTGTGACCCTGCGGAGGTTTCTGCCACCACCAAATGGAGGAATTAGAGTCACAAGGAATGTCAAAAGTCAGACGCAGAATCTCTCCTGATTAAAAAGCGATGGAAGAAGTCCAGTTCTCCAATTCTTATAAAAAGTCTTGCAACATTTCGCTAGTAAATTTGGTTTAGTCTGCACGCCAGACTAACTACACGCTACCTACAGTGAAATTTATAGGCATGTTTTAAATTTCTCGGCCCGGAGTCTAGCTGTCCTGAATAAGATTTCCAGTGATATTCTCCACTCTTTCCAGTCAAATGCTGAAACAGCACCTTCTTAAATTAGGCACTGACCGCTTCTTTCCATACCCTTTTTAATCCATTATTCATTAATTATCCTATCACTCGATGCTACATAGCATATACTGCCTAAAGCATTATTTAATAAAAACAAATAAAAATTATTTGCGTAATACGCATCAGCACTTAATAAAAAATTCAAAAAGTACTTCTAAAAATAGGCTACGTCGTTAAACATTCGCCAGTATCAAACATCCTTCCAAAAATTAGTGCTTTATGTGAGGTAAGATTTCACTCAGCATGCCTTTTCCGAAAGTATGAGGACTAATTTTCTAGTCCTAAAATAAATGATCCCTCAGAATGATAAATAGCCCATGCTCTGTTGTACCGGAATGAAACTTTAAAAACTGTGCCAATATGAAACCAATTTATTAATGAACACGGTTATAGAAAGCAAGGGCTTTGTTTCGGAAACATCCTATACTCTGCAGTAATAATGTGGTAGAGATGAACAAGGAGGGAGTTAAAAGAGGAATGGAAAGAAACAGTGTGTTGTATTACGACTGTGTGTTGCGGTCTAGTTTTGCGGTTATGTTGTGGGTACACGGCGGTTTCTGCTTACTGTCGCTTTTTTTTTCCTTCTTTTTTTACCCAAAACATTCCCACAGTCCACCCTTAGAATTCCTGGCTTGGTCCAGCTGTCTCCGCATCGACCTATACCGCACAAACTGACATCTACGACCCATCAATTCCCGGACAGAGTCAACAAAATAATATAAAATAATACAAAATAATTATAGCAATAACAGATCTTTATAATATAATTATTATAATGAAGAAAAATTTTAGTTTCTTATACTAAGAGGTCAACGAGCTAACCTGCCAACCGTAACAACGCTAGGCAGACGGAAAAAACACCTAAGCCATCGGAATGTCAGCCTCTTATTTTGAGGTTAAAATTGCTATTGAAAATTTGAAAATGTAAAAACTACCACGAGTTGATAACGTCCAGGAGAAACGTATTCAATCAGTTGGTAAACCTTAAGTTCGGAAAGGAATGTCAATGTTATCAACTATATTGAAAATGTTACCCAACATTCTTTTCTTAAAATGAACTATATAATGTGTAAGTATTAGAAGTCATCAATGTGGATTCATCCGTAACAGACACAATACTGATTAATTATTCTATAATCGTCAGATATTGCAGAATAAATAATAATTCAATCTACTATTACGTCACATAGTCATTGATTTAAGTAAAGCCCGATATAGAATTATCCTAAATCTCTAACGACGACATATCTATAAAACTGGTCAGACTAATTAAAATGTGTAGAAAAGCAATCTATGTTAAAGAAAATTAAGGTAAAGATTAATTTAATGCATTTAATATTCAAAATGATTATTATTTATTTAGTGTTCTGTCTGACGACAGGTCCATATGAACATGATCCTTCCATCCTTTTCTCGGACTGGGACCTGTTCATATACGTTCTTGGCAGATGATCCAGAAGTGGTTTGCCATTGCCTTCTTCTGTGTGTGAATGGGATGCCACGGAGAAACCGGGGAAGCCCCCGGAGGAAAACTCCGTGCTGCCTAGACCACGGCTTTGCCCTACACAAGTTATAAATTCGGGCACCGCCGGGAATCGAACCCGAGACCCCAGGATTACAAGGTCAGCGTTCTAACCTAGACCACCGTGGCGTGTTATTCAAAATGATATGAAACAAGAATGCTTTACCGTCATTAAATTATGCCATCAGATTCTGATTTGTGCTGATAAAAACATAAATAACACAACAAAAATTCAGAAAATCTATTAGAATGTGACTGAGCTATCCAGGGTTTATTTTTATTACATCCAAAATTTTGGGTTTTTGCTGAAACGGATATTATTAACAGTATAAATTTACCAATACAATCTCCTTCTTCGACCACAATGTCGTGCGCCATGTTTAAATATTCGTCTAAGTTATTCCTTCACATGTTTAGGCTCCTTTCGTGGAAGGACAGATCAAAACTATCTCTCTATAAGGACGCCAAAGGACATCGGTAGTCTCTTACGGCTGCAACAGTTTTCCACAGCTGAAGAAACGTCACAAAAAGAAGGAAGCCAATTGTTTCCGCCATTGACGAATATGTCATTACGAAGTGACGAAAAGAAACAGTCGATTCACTGTTCTCCCCTTAAAAATGTCACTTTTCGGTCTGTTTCTGCTCCAGAAGACAAATAAATGTTACAAGCACAAAAATACACACTCCAGACGTCCTCAATGTCCTCACGTGGTTAACCTCTCACCTTCGCATCCTCTTCAAAGTCTAAAAAAAGAGATACCACTTCTGTAGAAGGAGCGCCAAATAGTACACAAAGAACTTTATGACTTGGAAAGGCTGAAATCTGTTAGCATTCCCTGAGGGGATATTCTTTCAAATACAGTCGTGAAATTTCATTCCTCACTTCATTAAATTCTACGAATATCATTATTATTTCAGCATTCTCCCGCTTTTCTCTAATATCTTATGCGCCTAAGAATGAAAAATATGTTACCACTAGTTCAATTATTACGACGGAATCCGTCTTCTTAGTTACCGAGCTCAATTCGAAATCTTTTTCTTACCGTAAATACGAGCCAAAGTGCGAATCCAAAATACTTGACTTCTAAAAGCATAAACGCATTTCTTCTCTCCAAGGTATAATGCTATATATAAAACTTCATGTAACACTTTTTAAGGGGGGGGGGGGGCACAGCTAACGCAACTTATAAATAAAATGGTTTCTGGTCACCAGGTGGATTCGGCTAAAATGGCAGTATCCCTGATCAGTACTTTAATTATTTGTACGTTTCAAAATTGTGATTCCTTTACGTATATAAATGAGCAGAGAGAGAGAGAGAGATAATCATATAAAATATCTAAGCACCTACTTAATCCTTTAAAGCTCAATGGCAACTATATGTATCGCATGCTTTAATAATTAGTAAATCTGATTATGTATATTCATGGATTTCGTATGATCCTCAATGTAAATAGATATTATTTCCTCGTGCAGCATTAAACAGATAATCTTTGTAATGGAGAAAGGTTTTCTTTGAGATACGGACTTAATTATTAAATATTATTTACAGTAGTTTCGTCCTAAAAGGGTTCAATCACGAACACAGATCGTATTAGGTTAAACAAGAAAGCAGTCTGTTTCTTTCACACCGCGAGCACATTCCGACTCATCTGCTACCTCCCATTTGTCGCGATGCAAATTTATCCGTCCCCGACCCCAACACGTAAACTTGCGGCATCATCGTGGGAACATCCCGTCAGGACTTCCGGCTTCCAGAGAAATTCCCCACTTCCTGATATCTTCCAGGTCGTGAGTGCAAGCCCGGGGCAACTCAGTCGGGGAGCGTCTTCAGTTCACGGGGTTAGACGGCTGCCAGACTTCCTGGAACGTCTTAGGGTCTCCTAAACTCAGGCTCATCATCTCCCTTGTCTTCAGACAGAAATAATACACACCAGGTGGCAGAAATAAGCAGACAGACAGCTAGACTAACAGGCAGTCTGTCAGGCAGCATACAGAAAGACTGGTTGGATGATTGGCAGGTAGATAAATGTTTGACAACGTTTATAGTTCATTCTTGGGTCAAATGCATAGCTGCACAAATTTATTTATTGGTGGAACAGTATTAACATTAAGTTCTAGAACTCTTAAAGACGTCAGAAGTTCGTTTTTCTGGCATCAACGAAGAGGCCTTAAGTTTTGCATAACATAAATTATGTAAATCTGAAATGAATTAGACAGTTCTAACTTAAACTGACCTAATAATGAGGTGATTCAGCATTCAGTACGTATGACAGCAGAACTGTGTTTCCGCATAATCGTTAACTTTTATAACAGACTAGAAACGAAGATTCAGTATCCACATTGGATTGCATTCAGAATCAATCAAATCTAATGTTTATATCAAAATACATTCCCATTTTAATATTATCCTCCCATCCACGTCTAATCCTTCCGAGTGGTCTCTTCTCATTAAGATTTAAAACCAAAACCATTTGCCAATTTCTCATGTCCCCAAGCGTGTTACATGCTTCGATCATCTCATGCCTTGAAGTTCTTGTGCTCCAAGTGAACTTTTCTTCCGAATGACACTTCGTGAAAAATAGTTCAGAGGACATGCAGCAAGAATTTTAGGCTCTACAAGCATCATCTGCCTAATTAGGACCATAAGTTTGTGAATTTCACACACAATGCGCCAAGGACAAGGACATGTACGAAAGGAGTAGGTAGGGAATTTTTCATTTCGTAGATGAAAGTTCGCCTCTTCCCGGAAGCGATCTTGACATTTCAACTTTCTGTCTGTCTCAACCGAGAACAGTTGCACGCGAAGTTCGATGTGACGTGTCTATTGCCATTACAGCCACCCTCATCTCCCAGTAGCATGTGATCATCACTTACACGTATTTCCGGGCTGAATTCTCTTAGGGAGACCTCAAAGACCCGCGCCAGGATACGGGGCAGATAATATTTGTGAATATTTCAATTCTTAGGAGCATCTGCCCTCGTCAGTCATTCTGTCATATGTATCGTGAGAATTATATATCACATACAGACTTAACTATATCCATATGACTATTTGGATTTTCCACAATCAAGTTCATTAGTTTATAATCCGGATACAATACGGTTTTTTGTATATGTGTGTTCAGGTTTTCCACCAACATTTTATAAGCATTTTTCGTATTTCTAGCTATCGTACCCTCCTTGATTAAGTCATTCTAATAATATTTGTTACCCGTAATAAATATTATTTCTGACACTTGGCACGAGCGTAGTGATGATTATGACGGCGGTGAACCAACGACCTTCCGATGTAGATGGAGATCTATTACTGAGTAGCTAACAGTCTTCTGGCTGGAGCAATGCTTGTAATAGACGTGGTCATAATTTCCAAGATTCTGTTACAGCTTTAGTCATTCTCACAATGAATGAAATAACGTCCATCCACGCCTTACGACGGACATTTTCCTGAAGACCATGTGGCACTGACTGAATGGAGACGCAGAGGCAATTTCACGCCTTGTCTTCCCTCCTTTGTGACCACTTACACTGTACGACACCATTGTGACGGATTTCTATTCTTTTCCACCGAGTCTCTGCTACCACAAAATTTCGGAAGTTCCTCGGCCTACCAGGAGTTTCTCACTAAAATGTGACAATATTTCAACCTATCTGAACGTGTATATGAAGTCTGGACATTGCCTTCAGCTTCGATCAAACAGCTGCAGCATCTGGACCAACGAGCGCAAAAAAACTTTCAACGTCTTCGCAATGAAGGTCGTGTGTTTTCTTACTCCAAGTTTATTCCAGAGGTCCTTAGAACGGAACTCGACTTTCCTGACCTGACTTTTCATAACATTACTTCGAATTCCAGATTGCCGTAATCTGTCATGGGAGAGATGAGAAATGCGCACAGAGTGTTTTTCGAAAAACTTGAAGAGAAGCAACAATTTGCGAGATGTAGCTGTGTATGACAGCATATATTAAACCGGAACTTGGAGATATCAGCGAAACGTCAGGTATGTGAATTCCTGAAATCACAACGCAATTACACTTAACTGACAATTCAGAGGACTTTACTGCCTCCATCATCAGGGTGCTGAGCATAACAGTAGTAAGCTCCTGTGAAACGTCGGTTGCTATCAAACAGACTATAGGTTGAAACATCTCAGAAGACAGCCATATTTAAACAACCTTGGTCTTTACATACCAATGAAATTCAGAATGCTGACTCACTACAGCTCTGGTAGAACCAGACTAAAGCATTAGGTTTCATGAACCTTAAATTTGGTAGCTGACCGATACTTATCCGATCCAAGGAACTGTCCGGTCCTATTGAAAAGCGTAGGACTTGTTTTAGACTGAGGGTGGTTCCAAGTTTCACTTTTGTAACAGTTAATAGTGTGGGATGTAACAAAGGACTCGGCCCTGTAAAAAGGCAGGAACCCCTCCCCAAGAACAAGCGAGTTGCGCTAACCGTGACTCCCATATAACATAAACTGATATGCAACTTACAGACCATTGTACGCATTGTGGGAACTTTCAGCAAAAGGTTAACTGTACCAACAAGCGGATAATGGCTTATTTAAAATTAAATATGATGTCTCTACAATACGCCTTCCACGTTTCCTGACAGTAATAGATATCTTTTTGTATTGGGAATAAACGACATAATTTCCGCAATTTTGGACAGAGAACATTTTTGTGTGTGTAAATACAGGGTCATGCTTTCACAAGTTGTATTAAAAATTTTGGCATGCAGCGATTGAGGAGCCATATTAAACAGTTAGTCCAGAGAAACACAAATCGCTTCTCATCTACAGTCTGAAGAAAGTTTAAGGGCGCTAATGAAGACGTTTCGGAGATCAGAGACGTAACAAGATTTAATGGAACGAGTTACGGGGAGGGGGAAATCACTGCAAGTTCTCAGTATATGCAAAGCGAAAAAGAAATTACATTCGGTTTTCAGTTCGAAAACTCTGTGCTCCGTTTTCGTTTAACGGCATTACAAGAAAAATCTCAGGCGCGGAACACCCCGCCCGACGTGAAAGAAGGAGAAGAATAGGAACCCTGGACACGCCTAGAACCACATCTCTACACAGCAATACATCACTTCGTTTGTTTCGGTTATTTTCTGGCCGCATTGTACACCTCTGCCCTATAACAAACACGTGGACAGAAGCTACCGGCGACTATTACATCACAACCATTCAGAACTGACGTAATTGTTAGAAACCGCAGCAGACAGTCACGGATGTGGTCAAAAGAATTTTACCGCTGTTGGGCATTGACTAGTCGCAAGATGTTACTATGCCGACAAACGAACATAAAGGTCGCCTGCGAGGGTGACTGTTTCGGCCGCGAATAGGCGACAGGAGTGAAAAGCAATAATGTTTATTGCTTTGAATCTTAAATTACTTCAATCCCTGGATCTCAGAGAAATCTAACAGAAATATGTGTACCTCAAATGTTTCCACGAATCGCTGTCAGTAAGAGATGTTCATGACGTTTATTTATAACAAAGATCCTTTCGTACGCAAAATCATCAACACTATTACACTGACATAATTTTCATATTATTCAAAGGCACATTTCCACGCAAATTTCAGGATCTTGTATTAAGTGGCCGTGGTTCCCCTTAAGCGTCAGCCACAAAGTAAACAAAAATATTGTTTTCTTCTTCCTCGACAAGAACTCAGTGCCTTGAAGCATATTCCGAGATTCAGAAGATCAACTTATCTTTCCTTCCACCCGTAGGATTTGTTTTCCCTCTTAAAAGTATCATTTTAAGGTCACTAAACACATCATCTCCAATTTAAGCGATGATTTTCATGCCCTCAACTATGTTCGTAGTCGGATGTGTGATTCTTGTTTCTTCATTTTGTAATCTATTTCTAAGCTCACACCCAACAGCGATGTAAGAGATTTCACCTGTATAACTTCTAATGCCTCACCTCCAAAACATAAATTTTACTCGGATAAAATATTGTGCCACCTTATTAAAATTCCACGTACCTTTTTATTCATTTCGCAGCTCAATTTAATCTGTTCCTACCTTATAAAAAAATAATTCGCATTTCTGTAATTTCTGCCATTTGGAAGACCGTCTTGTTCGATCTGTTCAAACCGCGTTTCAAGAGAGTGAGTTAGTTCCCACGGTGACACAGTTATGGAGGGTGGCCAGTGCAAGTTGCTGCTGGGATTTCAACAAGACCGGAAAAGTATCTGTTCCGGCGACAGACCCCCCCGGCCACACTCCCCAAAGGGTCATTCATTACTGTAGTTACAGTGGATACACGCAATTCCACTAGCTAATTGCTACATCCTATCTAGGCCTGAGGGGATTCAGAACTTCTGCGCTACTTGGTGACATATGTCTTTCGGAATGTGACACTGGACCCGTGGCATGTAATTGTAGCAGAATACTACGGAATACGGACGCATAAAGAACTGGGTTGTTTCGATCAAAGTTATACATACTGCACCAACCTCTAATGAGTGTGGTCACCTTTAAATTTCTCGCCTTCTGCATGTCCGGAATCTTTGCTGGAAATCTAGATGTTCATCTGTGTTGTAAATCCGTGTGGACTCTTAGGTAGATACTAACATTTCATAAGAACATACTTTCTCCATCTTCAGGGCTAAGTCCACAACGCGTTACAAGCCAGAAGACCAACATCATTATTTACTCATCGCCTTGAGGATGGAGGCAGCAAGGACCTCTGAAACGTTGGTAAATTTCTACCGGACCACACGGTGCTACAACCGAGAAGACAGCCATCTTCGGACTCACCGCCGTAAAACCTCAAATCCTGCAGTTTCATTTTTGTTTTAAATTTGTTATTTAACCTGACACACGCACATACAGAGGCATAATGATAGTGACCCTTGTACCTGTTCATTATAAATCTTTAACTTTCGTTGTTAATGAAGGTTACACCTGAGATTTTCAGAACCGGAAGATGAGAATTACCCGTCTGTGAGTCAGAAGTGAGTCAGCTGTGTCTATTCGCCCTCGTTTCAGAGGCGGGAGAGTCGGACACCAGATGTTGACAAGTGGGCATCCTCTCCAAACAGACCACAACCATGACATTTCTTCGTGCCATCAGGGTTGTCACAATAATTTCAGGCTTCAGTTGAACACAACTCTCCTCCTCCATGTCGATCGTGGAATTCCTTAAAGTCGAATCATCTCGAGGATCTGTCTAATTCAGAAGAAAATACCTCAATTTTGGATTTTCGGTTATGTGGCAGGAATTTTCGCCGAACAAACATAAGGACTGGTCATTGAAGTAGGTCACGACCGCTTCCCTGTTATATATTTTTAAGCTATTACTTACCTTATTAGCTTATAAAAATGGATGTTACATGAATTATGTTCCTGGGAGAAGGGGTACCACTACTGAACCCTCTTATTTTTCTCGGCTCCTTTCTGACCTTAGCTGCCTATCGTTACAACTATTCAGCCTAATGACGAACGTCAAATAAAGAAATAGAGAGCGTCTCACTGATACATGAAACCGAATGATTGATGAAGCAAGATCAGTGTTAAGTACGGCACATAATTAACGGCTGATTTTGATAAAGGCAATTAGTGCGCAATAGCCTGTGTGTTACTTGTCCTTGATAGAAAGTTAGAGCATGAAGTTTTAATAAATTGCCATAATTTAGCCTATAACCCAGTCGATAAAAAGTGTAAATTTGACTCCAGCTCTTAAAAGATTGATAACTCATGGTTTACGGTTTGAAAGAAAAGTTTTCTTACATCGAATTTTCTGCGGTAGAGAAATAAGTTTTGCTAGTATGATATTAAATGGCGAAATAACATTAACAATGCTAAAGATACTAATCTGACTACATTGATGTGAGGGGTTATCTTCATGCCCCGGCCGCTTTAACCCCGACGAAGGAACCCCAGTACATCGGTCTGAACATTGTGGCGGATAAAAATCCTGCCCTGCTAGGAATCGAACCCCGGTCGTCCACCCCATATCCAGACAAGTAAATTAAGAATCATAACAACGTACCATACAGCAGGCCCAATTACACAGTCTCAACTTGCACAACCCCTGTTTTACAAAGAACCCTCGTGATTGAAATGAAGACAGCAGGCAGACAGGTCGCGCTGGACAACTTGCTTTATGACTACGTGCAGAGCAACTCAAATCAATAACTGAAAGTTGACCACATAACAAGCTCACAGTGGAGCCAGCTTAGTATTATTTGCTCTTGTACAGTGTGGCTCAAAATATGCTACTTCAAATCACAGCGACGGTGGCGAAGTCGCAATAGTGTCACACCATCACACCAGTGGGTTATTAGGTCGTACATTGTAACTAAGGCACAAGCCTGTAGACCTATTTTATACACAGTGTTTGGCCCTGCATTCCTCTTTTAGCGAACTGTGTTTATTATACTGACAAGATACGTTTATATCCTGTTAAAAATCTGACAACTTCATAGCCAATGGCCCCAAACAGAAGCACAGAAAGTCTCGAAACGTCGCGTCTATCAATATACCTCAACATATCAAAAAATTCGTATAACAAATTAAATATTCCACCAAACCAAAAAGAGAATCAGTACAATTTTCGTCTTTTGCTCACAATTCTGTAACTTTTAAATAAAACTTTCAAGAACTAAATGATAGAACTACCCAAGAAAACAACTTTATTTTGCTCTGAAGCCCTTAAACTATAATTATATAAGTCTTGGAAATCTTGACTTACAAATCAGTACCAAGAACTTTATGCCAAGCAACAAAGCTACGATGTATTATGACTTATAGTCTCAGGTGATTAGCGACGATTCAGAGAAACGCGTCGCCTCAATCTTTAGGGTAGAAGAAGTTCTACCAAAATGTACCCACAATCGACATATTCACCCCAGTGAAAACCTAAGATCTTCATATACCATCAATTTTACTGTTCCTGTGCTGATTTCTAGTTGAACATTGACGTCATCTTGCATTTCTTCCGGGACTAAGTCGGAGTATGAATTTATATGATGAAAACTTTAATAATTGGAAAATTGTATCAGAGGTTCTTTCAGTAATGATCTTAAATACAAAGCGGAGCATGCAAGGGCTTGCGAGATATGAAGTATGAAGCACGGAAATGGTTCTGTTCTACCGCGAGATAAAAACCAGGACCTCTGAAACAAAAGACAGAAAACCGCAGACGAGTGATGAATTAGAACAATACCTTGATTCTAGTGTAATGGCGCAGATAAAAAAGTGTCATGGTGTTGAATATAGAATTGATGATATAACAGTATCCGAAAAGAGATGACTTTATTCACAGTGACCTACACCAAGAAACCAGTCTTCAATCAGGAAAATAAGTAGTTAGTTACAAGACAGAATTTTTAGTAGACACAGAGTTTCAAAATTGTTAACAGCTGTGCCTTCACGACAAAAATAATCCCGGAGAATAATTTTCTTTTATCCATTACCTTTCTCTTCGTTACAACCCCACACATAATTGTTATTCTTCAATCAACGCGCTTCGTTCCAACTTTTCAGCAACACAAATCCTTATTTCTTTTTAATTTGCAATCATCACGTTTTTAATTTCAAGATTTAACATGCAAAAGAAACGTTACTGTGCAAATGAGACTCATTTAACTTTTTCCTTCACTTTCAACAGCCAATAAAAAAGAGGAAACTCTCATCGAAATAATAAGAAAACTAAAATACATTCATTTTTAGAATTCCGATCATTACTAAAATACGAGAAGACTGAAAAATGCTGGAACGAGTTCAGTTTTTTCTTCTAGCTTGAAGCGTCGGCCTTCAGTTCGTCCGGTTGCTATTAGATGGCGAGTGCGGCGCTGCTGCTGGCAACAGCCACAGGCAATATATACGACTCCCGCCTTCAGCCCAAACAGGTCTCTTCAGTTCGTGAAACCATGACGTTACGTTTCTCCAAAGAGCGATACCATCAGTAATATTTCGAAAGTCATGCAGCAATTGAAAACATATACTGAAACTCCCATATTCATAACGCACTGGAAGGCTATTGTTTCTTTAGTTAGACAAAAATACCGGGAATTTTTTACCAGCTGATCGATTACCAAGTTTTCAAGTTGGGCTCTGCTCTTTAGAGGGAGACAATCAAGTTTGTAGTTGTCAATCAAAATTGTAACGTGTACAAATCTCTTTACGAAGACAAGCTATTCTGACTAATGTTTTGGTAGATTTCCTCAGTCCGCACAGACTCTAAATTAGTCGATGGCTATTTTTTCCTTAACATTTACAATTCACCGTTCTTTAATCATCACATCATAATTACTGTGACGTTATATAAACCACAAGTAAATAAATTTTTACTGATGTTTCAGAGGTGCTTCCTGCATCATCAGGGTGATCGTCCTGATGATGGAGGCAGCAAGGACCTCTAAAATGCCGGTAAACATCTACCAGACTACAGGAATAATCCTTTTGCTCTGTCAGCTACGGAAGGAAATTATTCACAGTTTGCACTGCGCCTTCATTAAAAGAAATGTTGACTACTTAGTTTTGCTTTCTTTGATCTCCGCACTGCTTTCGTACCACAATCACATCTGCCTGTGCATTGCTTTTGCACGTAATACCGTAACAGAGCACGAATGTATTTGAACCTAGCGTGTATGATCTCCAGTCAGGTACAAAGATGAAACTTACAGATACCTAGCACGGACAGCAATGCCCTTTCGACATAAATATAACATACATGGGAAATAAATACTACTACATTAAAACAAGTAACATCCCAGGTAACACGTGCAGGAATTGCGATGTTTTTATGCTGTAGAATAACTTATGGGCAAACTTGCAGCTTTTTAATCTCGATAATGACACAACGCAGTTTCGAAGGTCTCGCCGAGACTGTTCACAGACCACTGTGTAAATCGTCGTCTAACATCATCTCGATTTACAGTACAGGTTTCTTTACAGCTAGGTATTCTGTCCAACAAATTAAGCGAGTAACCTAATCTAATTACTTATGGTGCCCTTAGTAAATTATCTTAAAGGTCCTCGATTCTAAAAGTAAGTTCACAGGGCGATAATTTCTGTCTGTTTCCTCAAAACGTCTTTTAAATCAAACGGCAGTTTTGAGATAAGAGACCTACTGACGCCTACTTTCACTGTTCACTTTTACGGATAGAAGCAACCGAACTGACATTCAAATAATCAGATGCTACATTATGAAAAATATGCAACTTTGTTTTTCACACCTTTCTCTCTTTTCGGCCAAAATATTTTTCTCGGCATTTTATATTCGCAGTGCTTTCGGCAAAAATGACACAAGGATAAATTAAAAAAAATAAACATGTTCTGGTTAAAAATAACAGGAGTGCACTCTTGTTTATTTCTAAAACCTACTTTTAAAATAGTATGAAACAACAATTTCATTCGTTCTATTTTCTATTATAAGATAAGAATTAAAAATATGTAAAAATTATTAAGATAAACTAATTACGGAGAATAAAATTAGTAGGGCACATGACATAAATGGAAGAGGTGTAAAATGCGTACACAATTTTAGTGGGAAAACCTGGAACAAACAACCACTTAGGATAAATATGTGAGGATAATATTAAAGTAGAATTTAATTAAAATGTGTAAGAATTGAATTATTTTATCATACGTCTTGTGAACAAGGTAATAAACCGTGATGAGTAACTTCTTGACTAGGTGAGCAATTATAAGCTTCTCAAGAATAAGTCCGCTCCATGGAACTAAGAACAATTAATTACTGTCTGGTTTTCTTTCTAACTAATCCGTAGGCTTATAGTGAATTAGAGTAAAAAAGTGATGAGAGTTTTAGTCTTGGTCTCTTTTAAGGGTATCCTGAAAGAATTAACAATTAGTCAGAAGATGGTGGTCCTTCAAAGACACGAACCGGAAACCTCTCGTACAGAAATGAGACCCGTTCCTGTAGAGCCACAGGAATCAAGTTCTTTTGAAAATCTCACAAACCATGTCGATGTAAAGATCACAGACTTCTAATCACAATAAAATAGTTACAACATCCTGTGTTCCAAACTAAATTGTCACCATGTTTCTTATCATCATCAAGAATGTGACAGGCTTTGTGGCTGGGCTACCCACAAGAAGCCCTTGGCGCGAATTTCTGCCTTGTTCAGAACACCCCAAAGAGACTCTTGCCACAATTATTACTTCTGTTCCAGATGGTTCCTACCACTTTTATTTCTGCCTTAATTTTCTCTACACCCTTTTATTTTGAAACTCTACAGTTTATCAGCCCTTGTTAAAAACGTCACCAATTAAGACTCAAGGTCGATACAAAAATTAAGGACTTGAAGACCTCGGATCACATGAAATCTGAGACGCTGAGCTAAAGAAATGTACAAACAAAACCCCATGTGCCGTTTATCATAGAGGGTTGTGTTGTGGTTTTTTATCCAGGAAAAGGGAGCATGTGTCCATGCCTTACCCGCCTATTAAGCTTGTTCTTCAGTTCTATACAAAAGTGTTCTTCCGTCCGCCTGATTCGTTTAAACCTTAGAAAACACTTCATCAAGACAATAATATATGCACTCAACAAAAGACTATTGGAGAAAAGATGCCCTTTAATTAGGGTGATTAAATTTAACTATCGGTGCGATAGTTCATTCAGTAAAGTGACCAAAATACAGAAAATAATTTCCTGGAAAGTTTAGAGTCTTCTTCGCCGCCATTTGTACCAGTTCTGAAATCAATTCACAAGAGCCTGAGTCGAGACAGGCGCTGTCTGTCTCCGGAGACAACGCTGCAGGAACACCACTTTTATCTTGTGTCGAGGTCCGGAACCCGTGGAGTTTCACCTCCAAGTTTCTCATACGACTGCAAAGTTTGGCGACAAACACAGTAGCAAACTTAACTTTACGCGATTTCAGGTTCTCATGGCGATGAATCTAAAGATACCTGTATTCTATAATGTTCCACCGTTACTGACTGAGTCATCGCCCTGATGATGGTGGCAGTAAGCCTCTCTCAAACGCCGGTCAATATATATCGTAGTAAACGGCGCGACGTCCTAGATCTTTAACGTTATCTTTATCTGACCATAATGTACCCGATGTTCATTAACTTTAGAATCCTGAAACTCTGTACAGTTACACAGTACCTGACTTTATTTTGAGATGCTAACTAAATCAACTTCATAGATCAGTTACCACCTTAAGAAATTGATAGTCGTTCATTCAGTCAATATATTTCTCGTCTCTTACGGAAGCCGTAGATTCATCACCGCGTTCACGACAACTGGCCATTTAGAAACAGCCGCGGTAAATTAAATTTTTTCATGAACCAAATTTTGCCCACCCCTACTACAAACAAATTAGAAATATCTTCCAAATCCTTCCCGATTTTATAATTCATAATCAAACATGTCCATCGACACTACATGGGAATGAACCCTGCGACTGACACAGTTTCGTTAGATAACTTAAAAGAGGTTATCACATTACACACACTGGCGGTATTCAGGTCTATGTGGTGGAAGTTTTATAAAATTCTTGCAAACACGGTTCTTCTTTCCTTGTTACAGATGAAGACATCTATCGAAATTGAATGTGACAGATGTTGTTTGAGGAAATGCTTGCATTTCGCTGAAATGCCCCCCTGTGCCCGGCGACGCTGGAATGTGATATGAGAAGAAGAAAAAGAGAGAGAGAATATGAAAAACAACCTGCTTATTCTCTCCGCCAAGCATCTACGTATGTTATATGCTGTGATGGACAAGAATCATAAAACAACGCGAGACATCAAGATGTACATAGAAATTCAGATTTATAAAAATGTACGTGCAACAGTGCAATCAGGACAGGAGTTAGCCAACGTCTACCCGCATCCGAACTTCTCGTCGTAAAAAATAAGAACAAAGGAGAGTATTACATAACTTTGGTACAATTTGCATTTTTCGCCCAGTATTAAATTAAGATTCTTTCACGTTATCCTTGAAAGAAACTCAGTATTGTGTTATATCATCCAAAAGGACACTCCAAGAGCTTCTAAACAACATCACTGAAAGAGAAAATGCAATAATTTCGAAACTACAGCAATTTTTAATCAAGCCCAGTGAAAAAGAATGTGTAATTTTATCGAATTTGACTCATTTATTTCTAAAAGCAATTTCAGAATCCAGTAACACCAAGACACCGTCCGTCCTCAGGAGCGTATGCAAGCGATGGCTACCAGATATGAAGGTTAGTTGCGAATGTTTTGAACGAAGAGTCGCGGACAACATAATCCAAGACAGCAATAAAAAAAGTAGCACATAGAAGAAACGTGGCACAAAAGTTTCTTTGTTTCTTGAGCGACTATTTAGTTTCTGAAGGAGGACTTTGTTCCATGCAGTTAATTATTTAGTCAATAAAAATGCCAGAATTACAACCAAAAGTGTGTTTTATTCATTCCTATTTGACTATAGTACTGTAATATAACAAAATGTAACTTAAACGTACCTCCTTCTTCCTTCTTTATTAAACTCACGTCTCCCAAATATTCCAGAACAGATTCTACACGATTTTAGCATCGTTGCGTAACGTTAACAGTGTAAATTCTTTTTTAAAACATATTTTAATTAAATAAATATTTTGAGAGGACTAAACAGAAAGGTGTGAATAAAAATGATTCCCCTTAAAAAACCAAGTGGTAACTACACGTACCACCAGCTTTAACTATAATTATGAATTTTTTCCATACGGTGTATATACGAGTTCCGAATGGTCCTCAGAGAAACAACTTTCCTTCACGGCATTAACCAACTGATCTTTGTAATGGAGAAGTGTTGTTTTTCCTATGCGGCAGAAATAAATATTACGTAGAATAGTTCCGGCTTCGAAGGGTTAAAATGGCTTCTTTAAACGAACCAGTTTTGTAACACAATGGGAATTTTATAATATTCTATTATATTAATCGCTTATAAAGGAACGTGAACTGTTGGCGCTGGATGCAACATCGCTGTATCCCTAAAACGGACGTTTTGGTCTTGTTCTGATTTCTTGTTTCTGCTGATATGAATGCACTTCCGGTGTCCAAAGTTCATTTGGCCGCTTATTTTAAGTTGTTTATTGGTCCTTACGTCACACATATAGAACCTACGTGTAAGAGTGGCGTATAGTGCTACAGTCATTAAGCGTTTTTAACACAAGCCACGTAATAAAACAATGCCATCTAGTGGACTGACATTTTGTCCGCTGTTATGAATAATGCAAAACTATCTCTTAATTTAAGAGAATGAAATCGAAAAATTTAAAAATTACTTGGCATAAACCAACAGGGGATTATAAAGGAAGCAAACAGTAAAGAATGTAGTTATGTACACTTCGCAGTTAATAATGTCTGTGTAATTAAACTTCTTTTTATAAAAACTATGGTGTACTAAGCACCACGTCATAAAGACATACGGTGATTTGGAGGTACAGCCCCATCCTTTATTCAGCTAGGCACTGACAGAGGTTAGAGGTCACCTTCATTTCCCGGCCGCATTAACGATTGACATATGCCACTCTTATACGAACTATAGCAATGCTTTACTTGCAGCACGTTCCTTCTTTGTTTCTCAATGTTCGCATAATACAGACGTCACAACATGGCAGAAAAAATCTGTACGGAATTTTTACATAAAATCCACAAAGAGAAGTTCCGATATGTTAGTTTCTGCAAGTCAGATTTTAGGGGATGCCTATATAAAACATACGATTTCTCTATTTCATGCGTGTGTTGGGAGACGGTATACATGAGGAACAGATGCTGCTGTGTAGGATGTGGTGAAATCATGGAAGTCGGATCAAAGGACTACACTGTTATATTGAAGCATACGAAAAATATTACCCACAAGGCGCTATATCAAAAAGAATAACGCTACGTATAATGCGCAAACCTGTTTTGTTAAGTAACGTTTAACATTAGGGCTTCGCATGTAACAAGTTATGATTTACTCGAGTCATTCGCAAATTAATACAACTGTTTAGGAAGTCTATTGTTCCACTGCATACGTTATGGACATGTTCAATCGCCTTCAGGGTTTCTTATAACAAAAAAAGCGGAAAGATACTGGACAAAAGAAGTTCTGACGAGCTAATCCACCATAAGTTGAAACATTCGATCTACCCATAAAAATAAGATAAGAAGAATAAGTGACAACTGTGACTAAGACATTCCTAATTAAAGTATTCGTCGGTTTAAGAATTTTTACTAGAAAAGAAGCCAGTAGTCAAGTTAAGGCATGTTTCATAGTCATAGTTAAAAATAAATTACGACTTTAAATTAATATTATTAATTATTTTATAACACCGATATTAACTAAATTTAAAACAAAATGAGGTTCTAGACTGAACTCAAATTTCCATTCCAATAATGAAGAAAGACGGACAGATACGTCATGCCAGCTGAGCGAGTATCAGCTTCTACGAAATTGCTTCCTTTATTTCAGAACTGCACAAAATTAAGAAGAAACTTAATTCTAACAGTATTCCTTCGAAAGAACATTAGCACGTGCTATTATAAAATAATCTATTCATTTATTCACGTTAGTTCATGACCAGTCGACACATAACTCGTCGGAGTCACCTGCCACCTGACTGATTAATTTATTGTCTTAATAAACTGCAAGAAATTTGGTGCTGTAATAACAAGGCGATAAAACACGGCGAAGAATATTACAAGAGTATGGATGATTACAATAAAAAACCACTACTTGTTCGAACACACGTGTGAAGCACCGCTTTCAGTTTTAACACCCACATATTACAAATTATAAACAATTAACTTCTGTAATAAAATTATTAGACTTGTCCAGGGAGGGGAGACCACTTGGGAGTTAGACTGTAAATGTTATAATGACATTAAAATGAAAATCAGAAAAGGACTCAGTCCGGAAGGCGGCCGCATGTTTCTCAGAAACATTGGTATCTATTTACAAGTCCACTCGTCGTTACTGCCCAAAAGACCTACATTAATATGAAAAAATGTCGAAGCTCAATATATGACAACTGCTGGTGTCTTTTAAACTTATATTTTATATTTCACCCCCAAAAATGTAGCAGTGTACAAAGTTCCAAGATATGAAAACAATCTTCTTACCTATTCATCTTTATTGAATTGTCTCCAATTCAGTTCTAACCTTAACGCTGGTGCAGATGCTGAACATATATTCTTGTAGGCAGAGTATTTTTACATGCTTGACACGTATAAGGATAAAAGTCTCCGATATGCATAATAACATTTCCATCGAGCTACTTTACGTCGTTGCTAGCTCCTATAACTTATGCAGGCTGTGGAATAGTACGAGCCTGTGCGTACGGTGTCCACGGAAGGGGAAGAAGTCGAGGGTCCGGAGAGACGAAGACTTAATTTGAACGTCACATGTTGTCATAATAAAACACACGACACATCATCCCGAAAGTAGGGAGGGAGTGCACGACAAGCTGGCGAGAGACAAAGATAAGAATTTGTGAAGATTTATTCCACAGCATCCTTGGATTATTCCAGTTGTCAGATATAAAGAACAGGGAGGAAAAATCAATAAAGGGAAAGGTGGTAAAAATGAGAAAATCAATAAGAACACAAAAGGATTAGATCGAAGCAAAATTTGTGATTATCTTAACGTTCATTTAAAACAGACACAAATGAAGTCCTTCGAAGTTAATCAAACAAGAGACGGCAAAAATTCAACCCTTAACTGAAGAAAGAACTTTATTTTTTTAAATCTAGTTTTCGGTCTGACGGAACACACTTGGAATTACGCAGAAACCAAGTTCCACGTAACACCGGATCTTCTTTGGTGTCGAAACTTTCTCTGGCGGTTTCAAAGGCCATCTCTCAACTACCATAAATGTATTCAGTTACCTTGAAGTAAACATACAACGTCAGAAGAGCCAATGGCAAATCGGCTACTTTTTTAACTGAATACATATTTAAAAGCGAAGACACTTCTGTAATTAAACACTACGTCTAGGGTAAGAACAGAACGTCTCAGACCCTGACATTTGATGCAACTACGAGTATGAACATGGCTGTCTACTGTCAAGATGCATCGTGGAATTACTGTCTCAATTACCAGGATAATCATTACAGATTTTTATTTGAGAGATATTAGACTTGATTCTCGGTCGGATTACTGTCAATCCCTTTCTAGGTTTTCCGTGGTTTTACTTAGTTTCTTCAGGTGAATTCAGAGACAGCAGACCTACATTAAAGCAGAATACGACGAGCTCCTCCATCAGTTCATTAAATGGTTTTAAAGGTTTACTGACGTGGTCTAGTGGACAACAAGTATGTAGTTCTGTCGACATTGTACATCACCTGAATAGATCTCTAAACGACGTTTCGGTAGCTATTTCCATCACCGTCCACAGGTCGGAAGATGGAGAAGGGGTGCGTATTCTATATTTCGCTCTTCATAGTTCAGGGACATATCACTTGATCTTATTTGCCGGTAAACATTTCTAACTGAATGCTCTTTCACTCTTCACAGCGACTTCTAACATACGACATTCCGTAAGTAACTTTATTCTAATTTTCACCGTGGATTGCATAGGCCAGCGTATTTTATGCATACATTTATACCCCAAATCAGATACATTTCAGTGTATAGTGATAAGGAGCTACTTTATCTAACTGGCCTCACAACTGTACCAATGGTTTTTCTTTATACCCAAGGATGAAAACAGAAACACCTTCGAAAACATCGGATACCTTTTTATAAAACACAATGTGTAATGATCTAATACTGCTTTAACAGTTCATGATCGTGTGTCCATAAAATTCGACGTCATATAATCTCCACAGCTGAAACAGCGTCATGAAATAACCTATGAGGTTGAACGTATATTATCTAGTCACAATATCAATGAATAAGTCGGGAAATTAAAACAGTTGGCTTTGAAACAAGACATGTAGACGTGTATGATTCTGTTTCCAGGTGTAAGTTGAAGCCGTCTGCACGTCTCTTGCACAGTTCTGTATGGTACAAGAACCTGCCGGAGTAAAATAAGATGACAGAATAGAGAGAAATGGCTATGTTTCTTTTTCCCAAGAAAACGCAGGTTACACAAGCCGCCCGCTGAGACCGAGTGAGCGACTTATGAAAAACAGCCGCCGTGACTCGAATCTAGAAATGCAAAGCTTCGTCCATTTGAAGAAACCGTCGACGTATGGCGACTTCAACTTCCGTTGTGCATGGACAAATGCTTTCCTTCGGAAACAAGAAATCAACAAAGTTCCGAGCTTTTCGGACCAAATCTTCTTCAGTGTTCACAGATTAGACAGTTTCGTACCTTTCTTTTCCGATTCTAAAATTGTAGCCAAAAAACCACTTTGGAGAAATAGACGTAGACGGAAAAATGATGTTAAACAAGGTTTTAAACGCTATGCAGACGCATTTTTTGCCTCGGAGTGGTCACCTTCATGCGCCTTTCGCTCTAGCCCTGACGAAAGAACCCCGGTAACTCCCGGACATGAGCTGAGCAAACAACCGGTCTAGACACTGTGGCAAAAACAGAAATCCTGTAAAGCCGAGAACCGAACCTCGGCCGTCCATTCCGTCGCCTAGTCACTACAGGCTCTCTGACTGATTTCGACTCGATCGACTCACGAAGCGGGGGCGAGTATTATCACTAAGCCAATGACTCTATGGGTTCTGCATAACGCGGGAAATTTCTTCATTATCTGAACGGCTTTTACATTTTCAAGACAGACTTCGATCATGGAGCTGCTTTTTGTGAAAGTTGAACTGTTTTCACATGAACGATAATAATTCCAGAGTCTTGATAATAATGATTACAGAGTCATATAAATATTTATTCCGCCTTCCTATAAGCTTATTCATAATATGTCACATACTAATTCCGTTGTAGGTTTATATAACTATATTTTAGTTGCAACATCACAAAATGAATATGAAGGACGAATACCTAGCATCAATTACGAGAAAAATCAAAGCCTTGAAATTACGTCGTGTGTGTGAAACAAATGAAGTCATTAATATAAACGCATCGCGCAAACTTGAAGGAAGTACACGGTACAATACAAGCAAACGTCATCTCTAACAGGTGTTTTGGGTACAGACCCGAGGTCATGTAAAAATACACAATGTATTCTTTCTTGTAGGTTTCATTAAGCACATCGTCCAGAAGGCTCATGGTGTGCACCGGTATACAGTTTTACCGTCGAGGAAAAACCTCGAACCCACAGGATAGGGGCTGTATAAATCCCCGAGCTGCTCTGAAATTTCCGTGCTCCTGCATGGAATCGAACCCAGTTCATCCAGCCCGTTGTGTAGTAATTGACTGCAGTGACAGAAGTTTCCTGCATCCTGTGACTTTCTTGACTATTTGAGTGAAAATATTCTAGTACAATTCGTATTACCGTTTCTTATAAATCACCGCCTTTTACTGCAGACCTGAATATTCATTCTTGTGTTCACGAGGAAAAGCCCGCCACTGCACATTATTGTGCGTCAGTTGAATCTAGCCCACACACTCATACAGTTTTAATATTATTTTCCATCTACACTTTGTTCTCAAAAGCGGTCTCTACCTTTCAGCTTGTCCAACTAAACGTTCAGGCCTTACACGTGTTTGTCATGTTACAGGTCTCGTTCATTTTTTCCTGCATGATTTCAACTAATTAATATATTTTTGCAAAGAAAATAAAATATGTAGCATCCCATCGCGTAATTTCCTCCAACCTATGTTATTTCGTCTCTTCTGTGTCCAAATATTTTCCTCATGACTCTTAATCTCAGTCACCCTTAAAACTGTTATCACATCCGCGAAATTCAATTTAAATCGTCTTATTCTGGCGTAGTCGTAGTCGTTTCCGGTCTGCCACCTGACATCCGGCTTTTCTGACATTTGCCGAACACAAATAGCAAACAATGAACTTAGGACACTTATGTATGGAAAAAGTGCTTACTTGATATCAGTCAGCTGCTGCTCTATGATGATAATGGCCACAACACGCTTCAAAGACCGGCGTTTGAAAACTTTCTCTTCGTGCATACATCTCTTTAATAAGACGGGGAAGGGGGTGAGGGGGATGAGTAAAATCTACTTGGTATTCATGTCATGCGAAAACAATAAAGTGCTACTTCCATTGAAATCTACCTGGAAATAAAACACAAAAGAGATATTTTGTAAAGAAGTTTGCAGCCAAAAGAATGATATTTCGTTCTCACCTGCAAGTAGGCATGCCAACCAGCGTAATCAATTATTATTTCTATTGCACACTTTAAGCACATTAAATTACACAGCAGGAAATAACTAAGTTAAAACAATTAACGCAACACGCGTACATTCTTAAAAATTAAAGACAAGAAACAGAAAAGCAGACTTCATTTATAAATGATGCAACGTCATCCTTTAAGTTCGACTTCAGAGCAATACTGCTGTTTTCCTGGACATTATCCATCGTTTTATGTTCTAAAAGAAGATAACGCATTTCGGGAAAATCCCAATTCAGTGACTGTGATTAAACCCTTCTGTCGGACCCAACAGAACAGGATTTTCGCCTGAAAACGGGAGCAGACCCAGCTCCCGAAACGCAGTGCACTGTTTAAGATTAAACGATCGACAATATCCAGAAAAACAGCAGTACGCAATGCCCCATCGTTATAACCGTCTAGAATTACGCAAATTTCACTACCGTGGTCTGAGAAATAACTGTGACTGTGACAGACGTGGTTAAATTTACAACAATTATACCAGAGAAACAATAAATAGACCAATGAATTTAATGAGAAAAGCTACTGAATACTATCGATTGTCCTGTTATGTGACGGCTCTGTTTCAAGAGCAATGGTGACGTATCATCCAAAGAAACAGGAAGAACATAAGGGCTGGGAAGGTGGTGGTCGTGGCTGATTTCAAAAAAAAATTCCCATGATTATTTGGAAAGGCTGAGAAAAACCTTAGGGAAATCCTCACTCAAGATACCTTTTAGCCCGGCCGAGGTTCAAACTTGGTACTTCCCAAAAACAGGTCCACAGTTTACTGACACAGTAACCTCCTTGGTAAAGCAACAATTGACAAAGATAGCTACTATCCCTTGTTGACAAATAAAGTAGCAGCTGTTTTGCGAGTACCAGAGATGTAACTTATTACAAGCATTCACAACTGGTTTAATTTCCGACAACATTAATGTCTAACAAATCGAACAGACAAGAATGTGAGTAAAATTTGGTTGGACTAGCAATCGGCCTTAGACATTAATATTCATTACAGAATTAAATAATAAGAATATAAACATCTACCAAAAAATGTAAGAACATTGTAGACGGGAATCACACCCCTTAATAGATTTACAGTCTATCACGTGTATGGTCTATATTTACGTTTACTTTCAAATTTCATTTTTATACACGTAATTTCGCTTAGTTCTTTACAACGTCTTTCTTTTTCTTCTCAAGTGCTAGTAATTTTACAATTCCTGAACCTATTACGTATAGTCATAAGAAATGTCAATCATTAATGCACTAAAACTAACTTAATTGCTTTTGTAATTTCAGAGACGCGTTATCATTACTTAGTCATATGCATGTTCAGCCATAAAGGACATTACGTATATTCTGGAGGCATTAACTAACAACAAATTGCACAAAGCATTAATTTAATCAACTTTTCGCAATTCTTGTTCGATGATTTGCTAAACAAAATATCTTCCCTCAATTTCTCTGCCTTAAAAAAATCTGCCTGTAAATATAGACTTACATAAATTAAAAGGGTCGTATATAAAGATTTCTTTAGTACAGTAGTCTGTCCCTGACGCACTTAATCAGATTCCAATAAGGCACAACGAAGGCAAATAGACAATTTTCATAGTCTTACAATAGGTCTGCTTTCACATTTCCAGTTTTAATTGTTTCAGACTGGTTCACTGTAATAAGCGTTGCGGTGTTTCGAAAACAATATGATGATGTAGGAAGCGTTCAGGTTAGCTATGAAAAGTTCTGCTTAACGTTTCAAAAAGTACTTCATATTTACGTTCGAAGGTAATGCGACAAATATCACCAGAACTTTATCTATGCAAACATGTGGTTTCTTTGTGCATAACTTTGCTTTTAAAAATGACCTTCAAATTCACGTGCGCTAACTAACAAATGTTCTTAATCCCAGCATTGAATGCAAATTAAGACAGCAGCGAATACATATAGCCTGCACACAAATATATCACATGAAATTTGTGTTTGAGTGCTTGACATTCTTGAACTCAGAAACCTTGAACGGGTATGTGCGCCCGATCAACACGGCTGCCGATTGTTAATTTCAGAACTATAATTTATTAAAAATTCAGAACCTAATAGTGATTTTGACAGTATATCAATAAGATGGTTTCCATTTAACTTTTATGTAGCTGTCAGATTTTCAAGAAATACAACTGAAATACAAAGACTAGATATTTTTTATTTCAAAATGTGACATTTTTATGGAGCCTCTTGTAGCGTTACAAATAACTACCCTACATAATAACGGTAAATGAGAGCTTCCCTAAAAAGCCAGTCCCGCCTTTGATGCACCCGAAGGTAAAATTACAAATACAAACATCCGCTGCAAATGCCTAGAGATCAGGAAATTGTGATGCATGATGCAGGTATTGACTTTGTTACACGTGAAGTTAGAAAACAGGGAGAAAAGTATTTGAACCCAGTTCGTATTCTGCCTTGTGTTTCCGACAACATCATGTACGTATATCTCTTAGTTATGATTTCCCCTCCCTTCCTGATAACAATATGTCGTGATGTAAAACTGATCCATATCACGCACAGAACTGAAAATGACTTCCACACCTCTAGCATAAGCCCACGTCTTATTACCATCGTCACATTTCCATGTTCTCTTTGAAGCCGATATGGCGTTGTTTGCAGTGGCGTTCGCTGTTACTCTTTCTGGCTTGATCTGTCTCTAACCTTCTCATACTTTCCCGAGTAGACCTAACTCCTATAGAATGCTGAAGGTCTTCAACACAAAGCACAAGATTCAAAACTAATACATATCAACTCATGGTCCAGAATCGTCATAAAATTGCATCCATTACCACAAGCCTCGAACTGAAAGAGTGAAAAGCAAGTGAGACAATAGCAAAATTTCAGATTCTCACGGCTGCTAGTATGAAGATGGATTTCTTCTGGGTTGTTGCGAAGTGTAGTCTGCTAGAAGCTTACCGACGTTTCATAGGTGCTTACCATCTCCATCATCACGGTAGATGAATTAACCTAGTTATTAACTTATATATAAAACGTATTTAACTGACTTTTTCATAGGCCGATTAAAGTACTTTCCTTATGATACCTGCAATAAGATCATATTCAAAATAAACAATGCTTGATATAAAGAATAAAATAATAATTTCAACTAAGAACGACTCCATAAGCTTCAATAATAGGCAGCTGTTTAAATATGTAAATTACATTTGTCAAGTTTTGCGCTAATTTTTAATCTTATTATAGGCAGAATAATAATTGAAATCATGCAAATATATGGTTTTACTTTCTCATTCTTTTGTACTCAAAACTCTTTATCTAAACTGAAGTCAAGTAAGCCGTAAGAAGACTATGATGAACCTACCTATTTCGGGAGATTACAAAAGCGTGCTAAATAAACACTAGTCCCTACAAACTTTGGAAGAGCCCGCATTAAACTTCGTGAAAACAGAGATCTATCTTCTAACATTCAGAGCATTCCTTCCTGCAGTGCAACAAAGGACATGGTGATAAGCTGGGTGCCTGCACTCGAAGCAACCCCATCTGATTTATAACCCCACCCCCCACCCCCGCGACCACACCTCCACTCAAAATATATAAACGACTCTATAGACTCAAATTTAATTTCACCGTCGCTCGAGTCTCAAGTCCATTTTCTATTGTTCTTGATTAATTGGAACGATGGTAAATATAGTCAGTATAATTTCTCTTTTAAAAATTGAGTAAGAGGACTAGAGTATATGAATAAGATAGGGAAATTACAAAAAAGTGTAAAAGTCAGGGAGGATAATGGACTGACTTACTACATCATGGACTCGACTGCATGTTTTATCTCCAGCAGCCAGGGCGGTGTTGAGCCGCGTAGCAAATTAATATGCTAATTGCTTCTCCGTTCTTGTTTCCATTCTTTCGTCTCTGTCTTCCTTTCCTCCTATCTCACCGTTCCAAAGTCTCCTCTAGGTAACCGTATACATACATCGTTTCTTCCTTTTCTCTCTGTCTTCTAACTCTCCCCCGTTTCATCTTGTATTCGCTCCAACCTCACTTTCCACCAACCCTAAATATTTAAACTTCCTGTTCTCTTCTTAAGAATTTCGTAATTTCTTAAGTTACATCGCAGATCTTCACTGCTCGATATCATTACCGTGTTACCGTTACCCATATCTATAAAATCACTTCTTTCATATTTTTCTTATTTTATTAAATTAATTTCAACGTCCTTCCACCATTTTCAAGAAATTACATTCTACTATTTCAAATTTTATTTCCAAATTGAATTTAAAGTTACATATGCCCCTAGATTGGATATGTCAGTCGATATTCAAATGCGCACATAGCACTTCACGAACAGCGTTTGACATTTTGCTGTAATCGTCTTAATTTGTAAGCTATTAACACATTAGACAATTCACTCGGACTACATTTCTTCGTGCAAATAGACCTGTATCTTATTGGATGTTCTGAGTGACAAAAATATTTGAAACTGAATCTGTAGAATGCAGTGAGACACAAAACAAGTCGATGACTTGTTGAGCTTAGTTAAGCAGCATGGTGTTGGTGTTGTACAAATGTATACACGTACAATTAAATTATTATTATTAATATAGACCCATTATGTAATGCCATATTTATACACTGAATACCTTTAAATCTTTTAAATAGTTAACACTGAAATATTTAAAGCAGCACAAATGGGGTTTCCAAGACTTTTACTTTGTACTGTAAGACGGACAATTAAATGTTACTGTAACTTTCGTCAGGCCTGTCTGTAAAACCGTAGACTACTAAAATAATTTCCCACAAAATATGTAGGCTACTAAAGACAAGCAAAAAGCCAAAATAGGCATTGGCCTAAACGCCGCTGGCTCTATGGGATTCTATAGACCGAACAGGCTGTGATACTGAATTCTACACATCTGGTAATGATTAATGTTTCCCATTTTATGTAAATCATGTAATCGTGTCTTAAACTTAGCTACTTATATGCCTGTGCGTACCTATTCATACATTCGCTGTACTATAGGCACATGTGTGTGGAATCGGACAAGAACTGTATTCTGGAAATATAATCTTTATCCGCCTCGGTTTTTCAGGTTAAGACGGTGATTATAAAATAACATTAAAACCGTGTGAGCACAGCAATGAAGCTTCTGACACGTATCTCAAGTGTACAGCCTCTTGAAAATTCTTTTATCCCAGAATAGGTCACGGTCACTTCCTTTTACATCCAACACTAGGTCTGTCTGGGGACACAGATGGAAAGCTTGACAAATTTCAACCAGATTAGCTGGAACATTCCGAATGTGGAAACAGATTTTTACAATACCACGACGTCCCGATTAGCATCGTAATGTATGTTAACTTGCAGCCGAATTAACAATTTAATCAGATGATACTCGAAAATAATATGCCGTAAATAAAATCTCGGTAGGATTCATTACGCATTCAACTTATTTCGAGTTAACACAGCGGAATAACGTTCCTCTCTTGACTTCTTGTGCTGAATTATTGCAGAACATGGCACTTCTGCTGCCGGCTAAAGCTGCAGATACGAGCTTTAAGTGCATCTCCGTGATTAAACAGGTTTTGAATCTCTTATTATGCCAAGTATTTCAATGTCTACTTAGTAAAGACTTCCTGTTTGAGGGTGCCAACTTCGTTTGCATTCTACTTAATATTTTGCTGCTATATTTAACTGAGGAGGAATTCATCTCTGGAAGTTATGATCCACTATTTACGCTATTAAGACACCATTTACAAGCCAGTATCACGTGGTGTAGCTTTGGTTTACTCTCGTTTCACGATTCCCACAAAGTAAAAGGCTGTTGAACCAACATCACAATTATTAACGCATGTAAGCAAGACAGCTTCTTGTATTGTTGTCACTAAGGTCTTTGGATGGATTATTAGGCACTTGCCAACAATTGCTCAGCTGGTCAAGAAATTCCTCTCCTCGTACACATTTATACAGAAAGTAACAAAGGGCGAGAGGAAGAGAATAACAAATAAATACACACAGAAAGAAAGAAATAAAGGAGTAGGATAGACGTTTAATAACTTCGGCTTTATCTCGTGTTTTCCTTGTTTCAGACAGTCATTATGGCCATTATTTACACCTCCACTATTGCGTATTCAGTACGTTCTGATTCGACACTTCCCACTGACGCCTTCAGTCACTCCATTACAGATACTCGAGTTGACGTATAAACCCATTTTGCGGGGAAAGATTGCTGTTGACTTGATCGACACGGAATTCGTTAGTCATTAGTTTGAGAGAGGAACCCATACAACGCACTGTTGCCCCCTAGTGAGACATTGGGCTGATGGGCCTAGGAAGACGTAGAGGACAAATAACATGAGAGACATGAAGAATGAAAATGGGTGGGAGTTTTATTGAAATTACCATGCCACTGAACTGTAAATCACAGAGTAGGATATTCACCTGCTATCGATGCCATAACTACATAACATTCCACGTGAAATTGGAGGATTAAAAATGGGGAAAAATTTATAAGGATGAGCTTCACATTAAAGACCGTGTCTGCATTTCATCTTCAATGACGTCATTTATGTCGTTATTACTAGAACGCCATTAAACATGTCCAGCAAATGTACTTACCACCTTCGTTAATATCCTATAACAAGCTAGACTAATCATTATAATGGCAATAAGCTATTTTCATGTTGGTAGCAGCCAGTTTTTAGCATTTTATATACAAAGGAAGTTTAACAGAAATCAGACAAGAATTTTACAATCATTGAGTCTCTGAAGCAGGAACCGTATAGTAGTGGATTCCAGTCGGACACTGAATTGTACAGATCGGTTTTTAGACGTTCTTTGCGATAAGCGGGGAATAACTCGTGGCCCCGTAAAAGTCTGCCACTTTTCTAATCACACGGTTGTAACAATGACATCTGATCACTATTAAAACAGATACCTTGAATACGTCTGGCCCCTTTGAAGTCACTGTTTCCTTTATTTCGTTCGTGATGTCATTGCTTGTGATGTGGCGTAAAGAACACTGGAAATTCTAGTGTAATCAACTCGATTTTGCATCAACAGACTATGAAATTCTGCGGGAAAGGCAATTAAGAAATTTTTAGAAATGTAACGTGAATGATTCCTTAGAATATTTACTATTACTATTATTAATTTTGCTGGAAAATGGTTTCCGACATAATTTTAGCAGCCGTCATTTTGGTTTGTTAAAACTAAAATACACAGACTCTTCGATCTCATTAACTGTAGTTACCCTAATCGTCGCCAAATCAAGCATGTCATTCGTCGCTTTCCCCACATTATTGCTTTCAATTTTTTGAATTTTTTATAAGAAATAACCTTCAAAAAGATTTTAGTTTTAAGAGTTCTGCTGTAGAATAGATAGTCCAATAAAAGTTAAGCTTTTCTCCTTAAAGTTTTCAAAGTACAGATAGGAACAAAATACACAAATGCAGATTTCTGTCTTCTGGGTTGTAGAGCCGTGTAGTCTGGTAGAAGTTTACCGACGTTTCGGATGTCCTTGCTGCCACAATCATCAAGGCAACCAAGAATTTGAAAATAGGGCCCTCAATAAGTTTCTGTTGTCTTAACATTGTTGCTATAAGCCGAAGCAGAAACGCTACTGTAAGTTGGGTCCCCTGACCATGTCGCATGGCTCAGTGGGGCTGACACTCAAACGGGGCTATGAAGGCAGAGAGAATGAGAGAGACACGGCCAGAGTTTGTGCGGATAATCATGGCCGAGAAATATGGTGGCACATGGTGACCTCACGATGACCCGCTATTAATAATTTGGATGCTGTTATATTACAGGGCCTAATACCATCGCATCAAAATCTTGACGTCCTTACCTTAGGACCAGTCGCACCCTAAAGCAGGCACACGTACACCTCAAACACTTAAACGTCACAAGTAGGTCATTATCCAGTCGGATCCTATTAAAGAAACTGATTTATATCTGTGGGGTCACACAATAAAATGCACAACAGCAAGACGGACAAGAAAAAAGAACACAATAAATGTATTTCATTTGTAAGTAACGTTGCGAGACCACCCGAAATATAGCAGCATGTGCTTCAGTACGGCAGAGAATATACCAGACTACACGGTGCAATAACCCAGAAGACAATCATCTTCATATTTGCCGCTGTGAGAAGCCGAAATCATACGGGTATTGTTTACAGACTCGTCTTCCTTCACCTTTAAGAGCGCTGTATCTACTGCAAAGGATATTTAAGATCGTTGATTCTTAAGAAAGGGTTCAATGCTCTGATCCTGAAATGTCATCGAATGAAAAAGAATCAATTCGCCAGTACCGGACAAGTGTAGACAAACACAAATATGCGAAAATAAAGTCGCCACTTCCTATTCCACAGGCCAACCTATGGTGCGACTAGCCTGACCGTACGTGAAGATAAAAGGCAGAGATGAAGACGGTACTTGGGATTTTGCTCGAGAAAAATCTTCTTTAAGAAAGGGCAGTAAATCAAGCCATCAGGTTCTTTATATTCCTGTTTTTCAGGTCAGTGTCGGCACCAGAGGATGTTTGCAGTCTCCCCCTGTTCCGAGATCACAACCGGTCACAGAATCTAGTGTTCAAGCGTAAGTGGCATATGGAACACCATTCAGTTCGTAGGTTACTTTTCGGCTTCTAGAGGCCTTCATTTGACTGCTCTGATTGCGCAATTCCATGACACAAGTGACACTTGAATGTTTTACGGCGACTAAAAGTGACAGAACCTTCTGCAGCCATAATTCGGAGCTCCGAATTTACGCAGAAGATCGCCCGAAATTATTTTATCACTCCATAAAGTACAATATCTGCCTTCAGTATCTAACAATTTCTCAGCTGGTAAATAAATAAACTGCTTTTATAAAATCCCAAGCTACACCACCATAAGTGGATGCTATCACGATACTGTTGAATCCAGTCAACACTTTCACTCCCAATGCGTTAAAGATCTATTTTAATATTATCTTATAATCTACGGTAATGCCTGCCAAGTATCGTTTGAGAATCTTGACCATGAATTTCTTATTTTATCAGGCCTCAAACCGTCCATTCTGTTCCTACTGGTTTTATCAAAATCTGGAGAAATGTGTGCATATCGAAGCGTCTAATTATACGTATGTTCTTATCCAGTCACTCCGAAGCACAAATTTCTTTCTGGGCATTTTGTTCTTAAACAACATTTTTGCGAATACAATACACGCATTTGAAATTAATAAACATGTGCAAAATCTACCTTGTGTATGGTCTTTGAGTCATTGTGCATGCAATATCTTCACGTGAAGTGCCCATTAATATTGTCTGATTTTAAATTTTAGTCGAACACTAATCGTTCAGCGAGAGATCCTTAAAATTTGTTTACGTGGCAGACAGACATGGCAAAGCTAGGTGTATTTTTGCAGAAATGTGGGTGTATTTAGTTAAACTTCGCTTGAATAGCGATGGTAAATATGGTTTTAAGTAGCATTATTGGACTTGGTCGTTTCTGCTTGTAGCGCAGACCGCAAAGGACCACTTCTACCTCCGCTAATGCAGCGTCAGCGACGTAGCAGATGCTTCGCGCATTTATCCGACTCCCCTCCACACAGGGCAGCTCATCATCAAGTCCCTTCGGCACTTTCACATTCCTTTTTTATCTAGAATTTCTTTCTTTTATCATTGTAATGACCACATTTTCTGACCTTTTGGTTTGGTATAAGAGAAATGTGGATATCCACTCTGAGTTTCTCCTGAGAGGAGTCACCATTTCTCGAAGTCAATAGCAAGGATTATGGGCAGTGGGAGATACCCAGCTTATACGTCTTCATCTCTCAATATCTTTCTCTGCAACGTCCAAGTCACTTTATCATTCCCGGACTCCTTCACTATTTAATGTACTTCGGCTATCCTTGCTAACTTCGAGTTGTCATATTCCTTCCTTCCTTCCTTCTTGCATTCTATTCAACAAGAAATCTTGTTAGCTGCAAAGGGAAGCTGTTACTGTGCCTCTGTAATGAGACTTTTTAAGGCAAGCCACCGTCAAAGCAAATGTTTGTTGCTTAAGGTAAACTTCTTAGTTTAATACTCTAATGTTATAATTATGAAGTATCAGAAGAAAATGTATACTGGTTCGGATATCGAAGAGGATTGTTTTGACCACCGAGCTAGTCGTATTCTGACTATCCTTTTCTTCAGACGACCAGGCAGAAGATAAAATCAGAACTACTTCATTTTATAAATAACTCACTTCAAGCATAAAGAAACAAAATATCAATATTCCAGACACCACGGATCCATATCAGTCGCATTAAAGTATGGCGCCTAGGCAAACAGAACTCACAATAACAAAAAACTGAATTAATCCTCTCTTTTGAGAGCTACAGGTTTAAACTCTGCTAACTATTTTTCCTATCTGTATTTAGCATTGCTTAATTCTTCAAAGAAAATATTATGCAATCTTTTAATATTAATTCTGAAACAATTCATGTTCTCACGGCGGCGAAAATTAAAATGACTGTTTTCTGATGTCGCGTAGTCTAGTAAAAGCCCTGATGATGAAGACAAAAAGCACATCTGAAACGTCGGTAAACTTCCACCAGACTACACGGCGCAACATCCCAGAAGACAGCCATCTTAATAATAAGTTATTTTTCTTATCTTAATCCCGGTAACTCAAGATACCGTTGTCTTAAAGTTACATCTCTAAAATTATTTAGTCTATGTATTTCGCACGTCCCCTTTCCAGGTTCAATGGTCAGTCCATCCTAACTACCTTAATTCGATCACCGTAACAATATTACGACAAATTTATCAACTTGCGTTCCTGTAACTGCCCCACGTGTTTTCAATCAAGTTGTTTTCCTTAACATTACTATTACCATCATCACCGGTCCCAGCACCCCCAGTAGTAGCATTAGTAGTATAGTTAGCAATAACTTTACCCCTCACTTCTTTGGTAATCCATTCTGAGAGAAACCTACACAGAAAGCGTTTGAAAACAAAGTTCCGAAGAGGTAAATTGTAATTATTTGAGATGAACAATGGGAAGGCGGGGGAAATAACATATCGAAAATTACTGATCTGTTGCTGAGAGGCGATTATTTGCTTCCTTCAAAATATTTTCTCGTCTAAAGCTCACATTTATATTTTTTATTTATCAGCTGGTAGTGTATTAGATGAGGCAGTCGCTAATTAAACCAAAATACAGATTTACTTCATACACATAATTAATACTTTTGTTAATGTACGTGTCCATAATGTGTAACAAATATTGCCTTCAAAATAGCAAAGTCTACAGATTGCAGATCCTTCGTATATATTATGAATATTGTTTTCGATACATGAAAAATGGAAAGCAATAATTACTAACGATAATCTCTGCTCTCGAGTACTGTGATCAGGGGTTCGAAACTCCGGAGATGACAGATGTATAAAAGTCCTTTTCTGTTTGAGTGCAGATAAATGTATATCAACTACCAACTGCTCATCAGCCCAAAGTTTAATAAATTAAATTAAGTCAATTACGTGGGGTCCGCAGTCCGCTGTCTGAGGCGTGGGCCTTCTGCCGCTTGGTCGATGGGACCGTGGGTTCGAATCCCACTCAAGCCGTGGATGTTTGTCCGCGTCTTTCTGTGTTGTGCTGTCCTGTGTACAGGTAGACGCCTTGTGACGGGCCGATCCCTCATCCAAGGAGTCCTACCGAATGTCTATAGATCAAGCCAACGAAAAGTTGGGATCCGCAGTGCTCAGGCACTTGAACGGGTCGTTCACAGTATCCAAGTACGTAAGTAAATAAGTAAGCAAGAATCGGCGAAACAAAATACAAGGAAAAAAAGACAAATGTTGAAAATTCAAAGCAGCTGTTTTAATCTACAACACATCTTAGTGGTGATTTGAAAAAAATGACAAACACTAATTATTAACTGAAACTAAACAGGCCGCTAAAACATATGTTGGTATTGGTCTTCTGGGCTGTACCCAGTGTGGACATACTGTGTCCATCTGCAGATGGTATCTACCTACACGTTCACAAGGCGTTACAACTTGTAAGACCGACAATCGGCATCTTCACCCCCGTGAGAAAATTAAATCGCTATTGCACATGATTCGGAGGCGAAGTTTCTTCAACTTACAACCCTTTTAAACTAGTTGAGACGCGCTGTGCAACTCATAAATCCGACAACAATTTTCAGTGTCAGTTTACAGAGGTGAAACACAGTCAGACGGGATTTGTAGTTGATAACGCGTTTGCTTTATATCACATGAATTCCTTTCTGGAATTAGGCTAATATAAATGGGCATGACACATGTATTTAGAACATTTGTATCCTCCTGGAGTTGTTACGTGGATGGGGGAGCTGCATGTCTGGATGATGATGGCGGTAGCAGTCTATTGGGTGTTTGTGTCTGAGTGGCATGTAATCATGCGCCTTGATTTATACCCAGCAGTTTGTTACGTTAGAGCCGGGGCTGCTCGTCCAGCTAAAGCAAGCGCAAGGCAATGACAAATGTACCCTAAATACACTAATAAACCGTACAAAGGCTATAAGCGAGGCAACAGGGTCTCCCGAAGAAGCAGGTACTACGGCCAGATGTTTGAAATGCAAATAGCCTGAACGGGAACTTAACATTTTGCAGGCTGTTATATGTTTCGATCATTACTGTTGTGGTTCTCAAGGTAAGGTCTGCAGACCATCAGTGGTCCTGTTGGTGTCCTCCGGAACAACGTTCCTTTACTCAGGGTCCGCAAGGGTTATATGAGTAGAGTAGATTCTGTTCTATTAATTTTTAAGTATTTCTGAAAATATAAGCATTTTCATTACATATTCACTTCCTCATCAGAGTAAAAATTACGAAAAAATTTATATATGTAAGTACGCGTTTCCGACGTTCAATAATATTTCAACTTTTTAATATTGTTTCATGAGGCATTGTGTTCACCTTATGTCACTGTTTTGTGTCTTATTGTAGGACCACTGCCACCGGGTAAAAACCCATTTGCAGTCAATAATAAATAATAATAATAATAATAATATATGATATAATATGTAGATTTTAGAGCCATTCAATAAATAAACCTAATACTAACACGTAGCAGTGTAGCTCACTGTATTTTCTTTTTCTCGATTATAAAATTGTTTGAGCGGAGTAACAGCAGGTCTTTGATAGTTACCGTTATTTTGGTGCAATAATGAAATACATGAATATCCAATAAGAATGTAAATGTAATCATATGTCGCTGTCAACAACTTATGAAAATATTGAAAGGCAAGAAATACAACGTCGATTATAACAATGTCTTGCAGCTCAACAGCTCCTGTACTAACGACGCCACTTGCTAACAATATGTCTATCGGGTGTTTCAGAAAGATGATCACAAAAAGGTCAAAGTTGGAGGCAGAGAATGAGAAACACAAAGGCACTGAAATCGTTTCTAGAATTAGGCGTATTCTTATTAAAATAAGCGAAAAACAGGTGTGTTCATAATTACGTACCACAACTTCTTGTATCAATACAAAAAAATTTAATACTTCATTCTATAGAAAACGGAAGGAAAAATAACATCTTGATAACAAGGCATAATAAATTCAAGATGCTCTTTGTTTTAATATAAATCCAGTTATTTATACTAACGTTTCCAAACAGACGAAATTGATTACGTTGCCAAAACAATTATTACTGATGTCACAAACAGCGAATTACTTGTTTAGTCGCACATTCCAAATTTCCTACCTGCTAATTTCATCAGTTTTGTGTATGGCTGTCAAATGTGATCACAATTAAAAAAAAACGAACAGAAATTACGTTCAAGATACGAGGTTATCACAGCGGTGAATATGTCGGTTATGATCCGAGGTGCGGCCCTGTTTAGTACTGCAGGTGGTTACTGACGTTAAACCGACAGGTTGGTAACCAGTCACAGAATTAAACAGCGTCACTACCTAGGAAACCACAAACTACATAAATTACAAGCGTTTGAAACAAAGTACTGAGAAAAGTATTTGGACGCAAGAAGGATTAAGAAAGTAGTAAATTTATGATATCAAGGCTAAATAATGGCGGCATTCGTGATAAATATAAATCACATAATAATGCCAGAACAGTGAAATTTATGGGGCTTGAAGGGGTGCGCATGTTGAGTAGGTTGGGGAGACAAGGAATATGTAAAAAGGTGAAGGCAAGGTCTTGGAAAAGATTCACTTGGAAGAGAGAAAAGAAAATTGGAGGATAACATTAAGAAGAATATTAAGGAACATAGGATATATGTTGGAGCACGGAAGAAACTTGTTTTGGAACGTGTCCACTAGCGGGCTACGTTATTTTCCTGCAGATCTTTTGAATTCTGCTATCACAGAATAAAACTGACACGTTAACATACTAACATTTATGGACCCTAATCATCCTATTAATTAGGAGATTCCTCTTGCATGGCTTAATTATCGCCCTGTTGATGAAGGCAGAAAACCCCTCTGAAACGTCCGAAAATTCTACGTGACTACACGGCGCAACAACCCGGAAGGTAGCAGTCATCTTCACGATCTCACATTTTACAGGTTCCGTAGTCGAACGCAGAACCTTGGAACACCCTGTGCAGTAATGACGAGTATTTCCAAGCTCTCGTAATGAGGCGCCGTGTCCTCACAATTAATATCGACAACAAAACAACTGCTGGCAGTAAAAAATATAATTCACATCTACCAATCACAATGAACTCACAGTTGGATTACTTAACTCTCATTGTGTAATGTCATAAGTTCAAAATCATAATAAATAGTGCGTATGTAACCACTTAATGTATGCAGATTGAAGCATTGGAATTAATTTGACCCCACACACTTTCAAATAACAGACATCACGCACATTGAAACCTCATACAAACCTTCATAGCAACTCAGACTTTAATCAGAACACCAGATTCTCATTCTTTAATTAAAAATTCATTGGCCACGGCTGTCACGTAAGAACTTAGCTTCCCGTCTACAAGTTATGGATGGAGGAGATGGTCTCCAGATACAGACAGCCGACAAGGGGTTGTCCTGTAACTAAACTATAGGGTGGGATGGGGGTGGGGTTAATAACTCCTCATCCTGGGAACCTAGCACGTTTTTGATTCTCCATCGGACCTCGGAATTGTGGCTCTTGTAAACACCGAAATGAACCTTCGCTTTCCATAAAACATGGATAAGCTCTTGAAAAGGCGAGCAAATTTAAGCTTATCAAGGACTTTGTTCCATGGAATTACAGATGATTTGCATAGAAATCAGCTACATGTGGTACAAAAGGGTGAATGTACACGCACAGAGCAGCATCTTAAAAGGAAGGGCTTCTTACCTCTGAAATATTCTGGACAAAATATTTTTCTGTATTTAAGAATCTACGGGGAAAAAAGGCATACGTTTTCTTGGTCGAAATTAAATTCTGGATACAAAATTTTATGTAGATGAATGTATAGTCGGATACTTATACACATGGCCCAACTGCCAATTGCCGGAGACTGCATATTCCGTATATATATTAACTTACGTATTGCAAGAAGCGCGTAACTCACCAGCTGTTATTATGTACATTGATAAGATTATTAATAAAAACTATACGGAATGGATATGGAAGAAAGAGGTCATGACCTAAATTGGGGCACTCACCTATGTTCGGAGGGACTAAGGAAAACCACAACATCCGGGCCCAAATTTGAAACCGGAATTTCCAAATACGAAGCAGGAATACTAAGCATTCGGTCCCGACGTTCGTTAAGAGGACTTTCATCTGACAATTGTTAAAGGAGTGTGAAAATATACTTGACGGAAGATATCTGCAAGCTTCAGATGCATCACAGTAAGAAGCGAAGGGAAGATTGAAAGGGCATGGAGAGAGAGAGACGCCTTGGCACTATCGCTTCCCCTCTCTCTCCGTACCACGCCTGACAACAGAGCTCGGAGATATTTTGCGACAAGTATAGAACTCTACCCGGTCTTAAAGTCGGCATCAGATAAAAGTGAGCGGCCAGCTTTACCTAAGGGAAAAGAGGTCATTGGACAGGAGGATGTGTGGGCCTGCATTCGCGACGGGACTTGAATATGGCTATACTGCAGTGCGTTTCCAAGTGTTCTATAATGCTGTTAAGAATACGTCCCCAAAGTTCCAGAAATTATTAACTAATTAAGTTTACAGTTGTTCTGAGTAGTTTAAGCCCAACAGCGAACCATATCTCACTTCCTGTGACAGCGGATTTGAACGTGAACGGGACCTTCACGGGGTATCATAATCATCATCATCAGCAACAGTATGTCTTTTAACTTCCAGTAGCTTCCGGATAAAGAACTCAGTAGGGCAAAGTCCTTCAGAACCTGACAGTCGATCAGCTGTGAACAAATTCAGCGCCTATTACGGACTGTGAAGGGTCATTACCGTAATCATAAGATCCCATCACTGGATCCTGTACTCAGCCAGGAGAATGTGAGTCCACGTCACATTTTATTTCCCTGAGATCCTTCTTAATACCGTCACACCATCCACTCCTAGGTCTCCCAAGTGGTCGCTTACTTTCAGATTTTCGACTAAAATTCGCATGCAGTTCTCATCTATCACATAAATGTTACATGTTATATTCCCGCCTAATTCATTATCTTGAATTTGATAGCCTTAATACGAGGCTCGTCCACAAAGTAAGTTTCCCTGGGGTCGTTTACAGAAACAAAACACAATTTCATGGAAATATTTATTGCAACAGATACAGCAAGTGTCCAGCTATTTTTCAACATATTCGCCACCGGAATTGAGACATTTGTCATACCGTGGGACCAACTTTTGAACACCTGTGTCGTAGAAGTCTGCCGCCTGGGATTGGAACCACTGTGTGACAACCATCTCCGCCTCTCTGTCATTCTCAAAACGCTGACGCTGACCCGACAGGAATTTCTTGAGGTGTAGGAAAAGATGGAAATCACTGGGAGCGAGGTCCGGGCTGTAGGGTGAATGATTAAACACCTCCCAGCTGAACTCCTGCAGGAGACTTGCTGTCCGTCGAGCCGTGTGCGGCCAGCGTTATCACTGACCGCACTTCACAGTCGGCGGGAGCTGGAATAAGAACCGCCATCTTCAACAGCTGCAACGATGCTACTGTGAGAACGCGGGAAGTGCCGTTAGTGCATGCGCCATGCTACGTCATTGCTCTATCACGCACGCACAGTCGCTTCGCGCAATATAAGGTTTGCTAGCCGTGGGACGAGTGGGAAACTTACTTTGTGGACGCGCCTCGTATTTTCGTGCAAGAATGAAACACTGTTGTCATATTTCGTAAATGGTTATTCAACAGCATGATATTTAGTTTCACTGCCGGAAAACATATCACGGTTTATTGTATTATACTTTTTCTGGTCACGAAGTAAGGCCAATAAATGACATTATTAAAATATTTTGTTTGGACATTATCCACTGTCTGTTATTTAAAATTACACAAATACGAACAATTAAAATAATAAAGATGGCTGTCTTCTAGCACCGTTTAATTTCTACCAGACTACGCGGCGTTACAACTTCATAATCCCCGACGTGAGAACCTCAAATCCTAATTAAACAATACTGAACTTATAAAACTGACACTTCGGGACTGGCTGTAGCCAGCTCCATTTCCAGGAAACAAGGTAGCCTACATATTTAGAAAGCGCCTGTAAATCAATATAATCATTATCAGTACTGATCAGGTAGGTTTGTGTGTCCGCCATGTTGTTACAAAATTAAATCTGATCTGCGGGTGGCCTCCAGTAGCATAACGTTCATACCAAATTCCGTAATAAACTGGCCAATTTCTTTGAAAGTTGGAAAGAGAGGTAAGACACATAGGCAAAGAGAGAGCATGGTGATCATAAAAGTATCCCGTTCTCCTCTAGGAAGTTAAGTAACCCAAAAAGTAATTAATTACCTGTCACAGAGGCCACCTACTTTGAACTTGATAGTCGCCATTTCTTCCTGAAAGAAACATAAGAAATAAATTTAAATATTACACTCTGTATTTTGTAAACGGTAGAGATTTAAGAATGTGCACATTACTATTGCATAACAACAGATCCCCCACTCTAGCTCTCTTATTTACTCCACCTGTGTTTCTTTGTTTCCTTTCTTTATCTCGGGAATCTTACATTTTCCCGTGTCACAGTGCAGCAAACACAGAACGCGGATTCATATGTACGACAAGAAATTCTCAACAGTGAGCGGTCTGGAATCTAGAGCTGAACACAGTGCACGTGATGGAGTGCTTTAGTCCTATTCCGAAATGTTTCATCAGCAGCCCATGCAGGCGAGGGATAACGCCTGGGCTAATTACAGTTATTGCCTTGCAAATGGCTATTTTCATTACTGGAGAGAGGAAGGGACCCCATAGCTATCATTACTATTAGGTCAGAAATTTATGGACACTGGTCTACCGTGTTATATTGTGGGAGGAGAAGGGTTGACTGTTGCTCCCTCCCTCTCGGTATGTACCACCTCCCTCTGTCGTGTGCATACATTCCACCCTCACCAGTTTATCGTTATTTTATTCTCAAGCATGTTATGAAATATTTCTTCGCTATTCACGTAATCTTTAATGTCACTTAAATCCTATACTATTGTTTCAACAGTTTATTGTCTGGTTTAACGTAGTCACGAGAATTAAATTCAACATTGTCCTGTACATTTAATAGATATACTCCAAGCGGTAGGATGTAAATTAAAGATGGAACAAATAATACAATCAGTCGCTTCATAATCTTTACTATTCAACGCCTATTATTTTTTTTATTTTACTTGTGGTGTTACAGTTCTTAAAATCTATGCTTTAGGACGGAAATAACTGTAATTAGGATGATAACATTAACCAGGATAAGGTAGACGTGACGTGGCACGCATGAGGGGTGCAATGTACAAAGTACTGTGTTTTACTCGTTTTCAGTAACGTCAAACATCTACGCTTAAGTTTCCCAAGTGGTCCATTCACTTCAGGTTGCCCAATTAAAATTTCTATTTCTTATCTCCCCCATGCGTGCCACATGACACTGATACCGAAATTGTCAATGTCAGTGTGTGATACTAGCTCCGCGCATCTCATTCTCGATTATTTGATAACCCAAATAGATAATATTTGTTTCGGAGTGCAAATTATATAATTCCTTATTACAAGGCAATATAAACCCAAAGAATTTTAAAATTAACTGTAATTAATTTATAATTAATCAACTCTGTAAATGCTTAATGGTGATATCTGTTTTAGTACTGCACTTTTATAAAACAGTGTTTTAAAACTTGTAAACATTTAACACCAGGAATAAGATAAAAATCCTGTAGATACTTAGATAACATTATAATTTTCAGTACATCTACAAAAATATACACAAGCTGTCTTGTACCAGCGTATCATATTATAAATAACTAACTAACTAGATGGCTTACCGAACCCGAAGGTTCATCACCGAATTAACCAAAGCCCTCCACCGGACCCTGTCCTGGGCCAACAAAATCCAGTTTCCTTCAACTCCTATCTCCCATAGATCCCGCCTGAGATTATCCTCCCATCTACGTCTAGGTCTCCCCAGTGGTCTTTTACCCTCAGGCTTCCAAACCAATACCCGGTGCACACCTCTTGTCCCACCCATGCGCGCTACATGCCCAGCCCATCTCATTCTTCTCGACTTAATCACCCTGACAATACTGGGGGAGGAGTACAGATTTTTAAGCTCATCATTGTGCAGTTTTCTCCACGCCCCATCGTCTTCCCTCTTAGGCCCAAATATCCTCCTCAACACCTGATTCTCAAACACCTGCAATCTGCGTTCCTCCCTCTGAGTGAGTGACCATGTTTCGCACCCATACAAAACAACAGGCAAGATTATTGTTTTGTATACTTTAATTTTCAGGCTCTTAGAAATCAGACGGGATCATATCATAAATAGAAGCAATAATATGAACATGTTTCCCCACATGTGGGCAAAATGTCACAGGCGACTTGGAAATAAAACAATACTTTAATAAGATTAAAATGTTATACCAAAACCCATAAAAGAGTTCTTGAGGCCAAAATTCTCGGCTACCGGCAAACACGCTAAGATGTAAAACCCACACATTTATACAATGTTAGTTTGAAGGTCAAAAGGTGAGCCACACGTTCGCTGGCCTTCGATGACCTCAAAGTTCTGGCTGAAGCCTCAGAGCTTAGCGCAACTTTGTGTTGTCTGCCAGATGCACACAGAGACCGCACGCATCATCCCACGAAACAATTCCAGCTTCCGCGTCCACTTCTATATTGCTATTCAGTGCATAAGCTCCGAGTAAAACGTGATTCGTGAATTTAATACCTTGTATTTGCAGGACCGTACAGCACGTACGAGTAAGATACAATCGCAGGAAACCACTTAACTGAATAGCTCGGCGGACGAATACGCAGTCGCTGAAAGATTTTCTGCAGGACGTTGCTAATTACAAAGTCACGGATGCATTTCGTAATCCCTGATACGCGAAAAATGTTAACAGTGTACGACAGCGCTTGACAACGTATATGTAAAATTTTGTGCTTAAAATTTGGAAATCGGTAAAACTTAGCAAATACAGAATAGGTGATGCTGAAACGAACAGCGAAAAGGCAAGGATTGTTAAGTAGATGGCCATATCATTAATAAAGCTTCTATAACGATAGAAACCTGTGAAGACTGAGTTAGAACACTAGAGCCCTCAGTCAGGATAGCCTGTAAACCAGTACATTTTTATGCCCGCCATGTTAATATTACTGACTGTACGAGACTGAAATGTGTTAGGTTGGGGTGGCCTCAGAAGCACAGAGTTCTAGCGTTTTTAAATACACACGTTAGAACAAGTCATAACACGGCAATAAACTCATATAAATAAGTCTATATATAATACGCTATTTGTAAAATGCATACCCACCAGACTTTCTCGTACGTGTGTCGTATATTTACCGTGTACGATACGAGGCAGCTTCACAACTCTAAATTTTAGAGACGAAAGTGATGTCTATAATGTAATCCACCCTTCACTTTCAGAGTATAATATCATATAAAAACATGGTAGAGGAAACAGAAGGGAAGGAAAAATGACAGCTAAGAAGCCAAACCCAGAGACGAAGCAAAGGAAGGAGAGGACTACCAAGAATAAGAAGATCAATGTGAAATATGAACTCACTACAAATCTGGAGAGAGGAGACAGCCAGAACGGCGTATAACTAAGCTTCACAATACTGTATAAACAAGGCGACAGTCTGAAGAAAATTAAGTTAGCTCATAATTAAGAAGATAACGAGGACAAGATATCCTATATGAAGGACCGTTAACAACCACCCCCTCCTCCTCTCCTCCACAGTTCCCGAGTGGAGGACTCAGAAAAGGGTTGATGAGGGTTGTAACAGAGCGGTGAGAGCTTATTATTAATGCTTCCAACAAACGGATAAGAGATCGTCTTCTTCGTATGCTTCTTTAAGGACTGAGAGAGAAGAGAGGAAAAAGAGATTTATAATTTTAATTTCCAGTATCATACGCATTATTCATTTCCTCGGTTGGAAGGATTACTAATGAAGCTCAGTTTACAGATAATTATGACATTCTGCAGGTCTTGGAAATTTCTTCAGTCCTTTAGACACATTTTACAGAAGTTGTAAGCTGTTTAATATGGTGCCATTGAGACATGATCAATACGCAATCTAAAACCGGGAAACTGATTCTATGCACGGATGAACGGAAAGGAAAGGCATATCTGACGCAGAAGAGACCACTAGATGGAGTACAGAAACGCAGGCATACACATGGTACCAACTAAATGCGTGAAGTAAAAGGCAAAACTTTTAAACACCATAAAACCTCCTTTAGACAGCGTCTTAATGCTTCATTGGTGGACTGATTACTAAGTGAGATTTCAAGTTCTTACTGTGGTAAGAATTAAGACGACTGTCTTCATGGATGGTAGTATGGTTTCCCAACGTTTCTCGTCCTGAAGATGGAGGCACCAAGCATTTCTGAAACGTTGGTAAATTTCTACCATACTACACAGTGCAACATCCCTGAAGACAGTCGTCTTCAAACTCGCGGACGTAAAAATCTGAAATGTTTATAAAAATCCGACAAAAATAAAGGACTGTTTACATGAAGATGTGCACTTCTGCTTGCGAAATTGGCCCAAAATCGTCATGTGGGTAACCCGAAGACAACGGCGCAAACACGAAGGAAGGACCCCCGAGACCACGTCATTACCCATCCAGACAAGCGCCAGACACCCCGCACGCTCAAAGGCCATCGGCGTCACAGATGCCATTCATAACAATCAACGGAAAAATTTTTGGCGGACGAGCCAGAATGTTTGCGTGATGCGTGCACTTCCTGACTTCTTATCATTTTTCTTTTGTTCCGGGGCGGACGGTAGCAAATTAAAGTCGCACTCACTAATAAATTAAGAGCAGATTAAATCTGGGAAATGCTTGCTACCATGCAATTCATAATTTCTCGTTTGCCCGACTTCTCTCTAAAGCTGAGTCCACACTTGCGCATTCTGCTGCAACGCAACGAGGGGTTCACAGTTCCGTATGTGGACGAGGCGGCGAACATTGTAACTTCGGTAGCGTGCCATCCTATCTTAAGACGCTCCTTGAAAAACGGACACGAGCGTAGATACGTAGGTTGCGCCTTGAAACAAACACAGCGAAGGCTACAGCAACACTGCCAACACGTGCAAGCGTTGTTACGACACGGCTAAATGCGCAAATGTGGATGTGGCTGAAGAACATACGAAACAGCAGCTAACTTTACCTCTTATTATGTATGGGTATAATTGGTCTCACACATTAAGGGACCAGAAGACTCAGGGTGTTTGAGATAAGGGTTAATAAAGAAAAAGACAGGTGAAAATTACATGATATGGAACTTTATAATATGTACTGTTCATAAAGTATAGGATTATAATATAAAAACTAACACAATAAACAAGGCATTTGACACAAATAATATAAATAAGAAGTGGATGTGGAGTTTCTATTGGAAAACATCAATCAAAGACGCCATCTGAAGACCTTGGCGTAGAAGGTGGCATAATATTGAAATTAGTTTTAAATAAATAGGAAGGGAACATAGGACTGGATTTATGTGATTCATAAAGAGGCGATGAAGAACTCTTCTGAAGGCGGTAATGAACATCCACATTCAAAAAAAAGTTGGGGGGGGGGGTGGTTTGACCAGCTGAGCAACTATTTACTTGTAATATGAAGGTTTCTTACGACAGAGCATTATAATTGGTATTATCGATCTTTTGAGTTTTGTCAATCGCCTAATTAATAAAATCAGAAACTATTTACTTGTTAGGAAGGAATCTGCTCCGTGGGCTTTGTTAGTTAGTTTCGACAAGAGAATCTTTAGACTGCAACTGAAAATAAAAGGTTGTTTAATAGCTGTAAGGACATGGAGGACACTTTAAGAAATTAAGAAGCAAGCAGAACTACGGGGACAAGCGTCTTCTGAAGCGAATGACGTGAGCTAATCTCTATCAAAATATTCCAGAAAAGAATAACACGCTCCGGGTCCATAAGCACCGTAAATAGACAAATAATTACTCTGTCGACCTTGCACAGTAATCATTATTCGAATAATTACCAAACGTTTCACATCGCCAACAAATCAAATTATCTATCTTTCCAAATATTCTATTTTAAAATGAGCTCCTTTTTTATTTGAAAGACTGACACTGAGTAAGTGAAGCGCTCTCTCTGCCCCTTCGACGTATACCCTTGGGCCAGCACTACGTCGAGTGACGGATGGGACCATCAACAGCTAGTGCAGGAGTCTCAGCCTTGTAGAAGACTCCCCACTGGTAGACGAATCACCACCCACCCTACTTCACCTGCCCCTTAGCTTCAACCCACCATGTTCCACTACATAAGTTTATATAGGTTTCCACACACTGCAGTCTGCGGGCAAGAACAGAACACGCGACCATGTTTTGTCTCAAAACTTACATCCTGAGAAAACTGCATTTTTTTTTTTGCAGGAAATTTAAATCTTCAGCTGGTGTAGAACCGAAGATCTGGAAAGGTTTCGCCTGTCATCTCTTTTTCTTAACCTCATATAATAATGTACTTTTTGCTCAGCAATTATTTTGAACCATAAGCACGTAAAGGCACAATCTGCTTATTAATTTGTACTACAGTATTCACGTTGCAAGTTATTGACAGAGAAGTAAAAGCAGACAAAGATTAGCAGAAATGTAGCAAGAATGTCTTAGTCAAGATATCAATACAATATTTTAATTGTAGAATCTTTTTGAAAGAGGCAGGAAAGAAGAATAAAGGATAACATTAAACTTCACGGAAGAGAAACTGGATTGGACCGACTCAGAATAGGATCAGATAGAGGGATTCTGTTATGATGATTATAAACAATCAGATTCCATATGAAGACATTTATTTCAATAGCTAAATAGACCACTGATTTCAAAAAAAATACGTGATAGTACAATCACAACAGACAATACTGGAACAAAACTTTAAGGAGTAAGTGTAATATGAATTACTAAGCTGCATCCCCCCCTTAGTCAGTCTTTGTTTAGTCTTTGTAAGATGTAACTTATTGGCAATTGCAGAATAGTTTTAAAGTTTCCAAGCTTCGTCATTCTTAGAAAATAAGCTGTAAGAGTCGAAGCAGTGACAAACGTAGCTCAGAAATCATGAGGAACGGGAAAGTTTCTCTTTATAAGTGAAATTATAATTCGTGAGACGTTGTGAAATTGGTGACCGTGTTCTACAGAACGTCTTGATATCCTGCAAGGATTTCTATACAGAGAACATGAAATACGTAACTCTGCCCTTTCTAGGCAAACTAAAATGACAATAAGAAGAAAGAGAAAAAGGCTTAAACAGATGGTCAGTTAGAATTATCATAGAAATACGATTCATTTCATAATGGGAATCGAAATTTGATAAATGTCGCTTTTGAGATTTTCACGACAATAAAGGTGTCGAGGTTGTTCTGGGTTACGACGCCATGTGGACTTGAAAGTAGATATAATATTTTTGAGAAATACTGTCTTCAGCTTCAGTAAGTATAGTCTTAAACGTACGGTTAAAGTCTTCGACTTACATGCTTACATGCTCATCTTAATATCTGCCTAAATTGCACTGTTATGTTTAAATTCAAACTAGTTGTACAGAAATTTTTAAGAAATAAATAAGACAAATTTGTACAGTTTTAATACAATAAGATAATTTAAAAAATGATTACATACATTTGATGCACCAAATATATCAATGACAACAAAAACAAAGTAATAACATCGCTCAGCATTACCTAAACAAACTTAATGACGCAATCATATGGCTATGGTAGACTCAGGAGACCATTAAAATACCATCACTAGTATTAATAACATAAGTAATTTATATACAGAAACAATTGGCTGTCACAATTCAAGGAATCTGCGTCATTACGGAAATAAAAATTCAATATGCCATTGAGCAATACATATTAATAGAAACTCTGTAATCGCTAACTTAATACAGCAAAGTCATTATTAACAAGCTAACAATGGCTCAGTTGGTAAAAAAAAACATCGCATTTTATACAAACCTAAGATTCGTTACCGGGTGCTCCTTATGTAAGGCTACACCAATCTTCTTCACAGTGAACTGAATTATTTACTTAGTGGTCTACAATAAGTAGAATAAATTAAGATGCGTCTTAAGAAATGAGCGGGACATGAACAGACATATACAATATAAGATCAGTGGTAGAGCTCAGACGTCAAAAAGGGGACTTATGCCCTTGTTGCTGGGGAACCGAGTTCAAATTTCGCATGCTGATCACGATCCACGCCGTACAGCGAGTGTATTTCAGTACCACGTCACACGTCGTGGTGGTAACACCACTGCAGCCTGTATCTCACTTCTCCATCACAAGAAAGCTTTTTACGTAGTCACAAATTCCTTCAAAAATAAGTAAGTTTTCTGGGGAACTGAAAGCGGTGTCCCCATCACCAAGGTACAGTTGGAACAAGCAGCTATCAAACAAAATGTGGATAAAATTGCAAACATCTAAGTGTATTCTTCCATATCCAAATGTTTATGTAATATAATCACAAAAAATAAATCGTTTGTTCTTATTCTGGGTTTGAGGTTTTCACAGGTCTGCCTATGTTGTCCAATGATTGAGATTATCTCATTCTAACGCAAGATGATAGCTGTCTTCAAACTCACCGCTAAGAAAACCCCAAATCCTTCATTCTAACGGGATCCACTGAGTTGGTATCCCCTTCACTACACCCGAAGACGAGGGCAGAATCTTCGTGTATTTTATAACACCAGACGATGGACAACGGCAGAACCCTCAAAAATCGAATTTGTAGTTATTTAAGGCAGGTCTCTTCCCAGTCACACCACTCAAAGAATAATACGCTCAAATTGTATTTCATCCATAGAAGTAAAGTTATATGATACACTAATATCCCACTTTACTATGCACAAATGTGAAAGTACATATTGATAATTACTATCATTCTACAGGCCTACAACTAGATTTAATTGAATGACTCGCAATTTGGTCTCCAATTATCTGTGTGGATTTTCAGCCTCATAAAATAATATAAAAGCAATACAGCGCAACAGGCAATCTTAGTTCAATCATTGAAGATAATTTTCTTACTTTTCAGTGGCGTTAATAGGAAGGTTGTTAATACGACAGTAGAGATAATTCTTAGAATCAAAATGAAGTAACTTGACGGCTTCGCAAGGATAAGATGCACTGTCTGCTAGGACAAGAGCCCTCTTTGATGGATAAGCTTCAAGTATTTGCAACTTCTTTGACACGTTTTCACAAGCTCCGTATTGGCCCGTTGAATATATCAGAATTCAGTTATCTACAAAACCAAATTGGGTTCCTTTTCCTTATTTCCTTCTTTAGTTGTATTTTCTGACCCATCTGATTCTTCTTGCTTCATTTTCCTTAACAATAATGCGTGAAGTACATAAATTATACTTCGATATATCCTGCGTTCATTCACAACTCTCAGATCCATATATGCCTAGTCTTCTTAACACTTTACATTCAGAAAGACGCAAAGAGTAATAAATAAAAGCCAACACAGTCTGAATTCAAAGACTGAAAAGTCGCATGCACTCCTAAAGAATCTGAAAGTACTTTTTTATTAAAACAAATAAATTAATTCCGCAGGAAAGTTTCTGTACTGAACTGGATTCACGCCAAAAGGAAGCTTTTTGGTATGTACACTTTCTATACCTTACTAATGAAGTGAGTCACCAGCTATCAATTTCACGCGTTTACCAAGTTATCTGTTTTGAATAGAGTTAGCTGAAAAGTGGCGACTCATCTCAAAACTGTTCCGCAGACTGCGAGCATATCTTTCGAAGTGACTCAAAAGGGAGGAACAAACCTGTCTTGAATGGCCTTACAACATCGCATTCGACAGTACACAAAACTTTCCTTGGCTCAAGATTGTGAATGCTGACAATAGGATCGCACATTGGATTACAACATTTGTGTCATTAGAATTTATATGCCTCTTCATTTCAAAATATTCCGTGCCAATTCCCCCATTTCCTCTGACGTTTATGGTGAAATGCGCTGTAAAAATTAATTAAAACTCAACTGACTGATGAGCGCGCCCTTAATCCAGCGGATCCTACATTCCTTTATACTTCCACCATCATCAGGTCGCAAGTACCATTGAAACGTCGATAAACATCTACCAGACCATACAGCGCACCATCTTAGAAGACAGTCATCTTTATAAGCTCTATTGTTCTTGAAATACTTCTACTAAAACGTGTTTTCAAACCAATTAAGTTAATAAAGTCCTCTTTATTAAAGCATATAACGTTTTATAATTCACCTAGATGTTTTAGCAAGAATTATAGTTCCATTTAAACTGTTCTGTGAAGACACGGTGAGTTTTACATCGAGGTCGTTAATGAGACAAAAAGTTGAATTAGTATCTAGCATTGCCATCTTTACAGGCTATGTGCGTATAAAACATACAGGGCAGCTACTATAAATAACTTTATATAGGCCCATACAACTCACCGCCAATTAATCGAAATAGTTGTATTTAAATTATCCTGAAATAAACACAGCTCCAGATAAAGGAAGATGTTTGATCATACATATGGAGTCTTGTTGAACAACCATTCTGCAAGCATCTTTAGTCTAGGTAGAACAAGATTCCGTGCTCACAAGTATAGACGTATTTTTATTACAGTATCGATCATTGTTACATAAATAAAGCAGCCAAACAGATCAAATAACAGTCGCTTTCGTTGTATTTCATTTGAGACAACTTATTTCTAAGAACGAACAATGAAGGATATGTAGAATTGTAATTGGTGTAGAAACTTAATTTTTAATGAGCATGAAGAAGTATGAATTCGAAACTAAAACGTATATTTTTTTAATCTCTCAAAGAAAAGAGTGGCTATTTCAAGGGTCCCACGCACAGCGAAATTGTTTTAACGTGCTCAGGCCCACCAAGGAACTGGCGTATACTATAATATTCTCACTAATCTTAAACTTATGACCAACGCATAATAAAATTATTAATACAAACTAAATATAAATTTTATTTTATTTTTATGTAAATGTTAGCACACAGAAATCCACTGAGTGGTACAAGTTAAGTGTCTAGTGGGATTCTTGGAATTGTTACAACGTACCAGAATAAAACAGCGAATAACCGTTTCGCTTTAAGATTTCTAGCAAACCTGTTGTTCACACGATGACCGACTTCTTCCTGCCTGTACATGCCTCCATCGCCTAGTAAAATAATAAAATAGAACGACGTTTCGGAGATGGGGACTCTATCTCCGTCTTCAGGTACCTACTCTGTTGGGCCCAATAGATGCAGCTAATCCCTATCTCCAGACGATAGGGATAGGAATAGCTTTTAAGCCTATAATGTGAGCGCAATGGCGGTGCAAAGACAAACACATGAACAATCAGCTTCTGACAGTCCTGCCTACTACCAACGTTGAAGGCTGGTTTTTACCGTTTCTTGCTAAAATCCAGAGAGAAAGGTGATGTTGCTGGTGGCACGCGGTAGACGCGGTCAGGTCACAAAGGTCATTGCTCTCCGGGGCTACATCATGCCCCAAGGGAACACGTTCTCACTGTCTCAGCATCTCTCTTCTTCCCTCTGCTTCATCTCTTCCATCCCGTAACTTGCTTCTTAAGTTCACTCTGCGTCTGACCACACAATATTACATGCACCTAATGCAGAATACCAGTACCTAATACAAAAACCTTAGAAAATGTTGACATACCATTATAGAAAGTGAAAGCATGGTGCGAACGGAATGTCTCTTAGTGCGTTTCTACTCCCAAATCACTTTACGGATTTAGATAAAATATAGTATTTGGTGCCAATCCAAAATGATGGAGTTAATGTTGTTTCAGACCATACCATCTACTTTACAAACGGATCAAATCGAATTTCATCAGTTTCTCAAACACGAAATATCTTGAGAGATGACATAAGCCTAACACAGGTCTGACTACAATACAAAATATAAAACTGTCGCTGTGCCTAAGCGCCAATCCACGGTGACGTATGGGGAAGTGGGAGAAGAGACCCACACATTTTTCAACTCGGTACCCCCAATGAGGAGAAACCTTTGGTGCAACGAAGCACACGAATAAATTATTATAACTCTTTGTGGTGAACTTCCTCTACAGATTAACTACGCCAACTTATACGTGTTGTATTAATTAACAATTTTTTTTAGTTCAGTCCGTGTTGCCAAGAGAACACAGCTTTATCATTGCAAAAGAGCAAATTGTTAATGCTGTTCAAGGAAATAATTCCTGTTTACACTAATAACTTATTTATGATAATTATGTAGTAGCCCAATGAAGTAAGCATACAACTATGTGGTAAATCATCTCTAATAAAACAATGGAATGCTTATTCAGAGGTTAGGTATTTCTGAAATATAAAAATGTCTTAGGCTATAGTACCCTTTGTCAGCATGGGAGAAACGTTTTCTACCTTGCGAGGCGTAGGTCTATATCAGACTCACAAACACAGGCAGGACCTGCTATCTGACATTGGTTATCCCCACACTTTAATTGTTCCACAATATCTTTATTTTGTTTTCCCAACAATCCTTACTGTGAAATCATCATAACTGATGTTCCATCTTAATCCACAGTTCTAATTGTTCCTCGATTCTTTTCATGATGCACTTCGAAGGAACGTTCTTGGTGTGTGCGTGTGTGTGTGTGTGTGAGAGAGAGAGAGTGTATGTGCACGGCATGGTGAGAAAAATTATAAAGTGGTCAGCACACCTGCTTTGTATTCGGGAGGTCCCGAGTTCTCATTTCGGCTCAGAGCCAGGTCATTCTGACTGAGGTGTTGTGGTTTTCCTCAGTCCTTACAGGCAAATACCGAGTTAGTACCTTCAATTACTTTACTTCAGAAATTCATTTTTTACTGTCAACCTCTGCTTCGTCGCTACTCAAAGCGTCGTACGCCTTTGCCAACTCTTTCCTCTTCGAAGCTGTCATTACTGAATGTGGCGACAAATCGGTACCAGAATTGTCAGTGCAGCGAACTTTCCACTCACCCATTCAATGTCACAGAACTTATGAAGACATAAGATTTGAGCAGCGGCACAGAATCTGTGGAGTGGGGACTGTCTTTTTCTAATCACGGCTAGATTTACTTCATCTGTGACAGTACTTCCATTCATTCCAATGGGTTAACGAACACTCGTCTTCTCTTACAACTTTATTAAATTGTGCTCAAAAACATATACTGTTGAGGTGTTTTAGATAAAGTCAAAATTATCGACCAATAAGCCTGTAATTTCATTTAGAAACTGAAACTAATCGCTAAAAAATAAATCGATTGGATTAATAGGCTTGTGACTAACCCAGTCGCTTTTTTTCTGCTGCAAATGTATGTCTGACACGGTGGTTAGTGTTCATTCTAGCGAAAGCCGCCGATGTAACACCGTCTCAAAACACAGACAAGTTTTATAGATGCTGTTAAATGGCCGAGTGAGGTGCTGTGACATATAGCACCTCTTAGTTCACACCCGGTTCACAGCGAGTCGTCTTGGGCTACGTTTCTCACACACACACACACTGTGGAATTCCGGTCAGTTATGGGTTTAGAGACAAACAGATTCTGAGCACAGAACTGCCAAACCAAATACATTCTATTGTCCTTATTTTAAAGTTATGTGTATATATTATCAACAGTCATCACGGCATATTTCGGAATAATCACTCCCCCATCACACACCGTCTACATTTTATGTACTCAGATGCTACAGACGTTGCTTGAGGCGATGGTGTGACCTCGCCGCAAAAAATCAGGAGACTCAGAAGCAAATACCCATTACTAATTTCTTTAAAAAAAATAAGCTTTTTAAATAAGAGATTTATATTATTATTTTCCTATTTTTGTTCATAAGATTTTTAATTTGATCCCGTTGTATTTTCTTCGTAATTTAATAACATTGTAAAATTATTTAATATCTAACATCGTCTTTTTAATCAGTCTTTCGTGTTATCCGACATTATAGATCATCCGACTGTTCTTAGGTCCCGTTTAGGTCAGATAATTCGGACTCTACTGTATTCATTATTCTCACCCTCAGCTGAAATGTCACAGTGCCGTAAAATTAACTGTCTGCTCTTCAAAATTCATCATTAAAAATTCGACGCTAGAATCTTGCGCAGATGAAAAAATGTTGCTAAATTAAGAAAGACTCTGAAACGTCTTGCAAAAACAGAGTGAGCAGTTGTGAACAAGGCTCTGGGTTCCTTTACTCTTAGGTAACTCAAAGGCATGGCTAGAACATGCAAAGGAGATTCTATAAAAGCTATGTTCACCGAGTAAGAGGGGATGTATTCCAACGCCTCAATAACACTAAGTCATTCACTTTTTATCTGAAGGAAATGTGACAGAACAATTGGACATGGGACCACAAAGATGCTTCGTCTTCACTCCCCACTCATCTCTCGCGGGCGCTCTCTTCAGAGCAAGACTGGTGTTTCGTGAAGTCTTGTACAGCACCAACCTTTAATCCCCAACTAACGTATTTGAATTTCGTAAATTCGATTACGGATAACTAATTATCTTAATTTCATGAGTGCCATTATAATGCAAGGTGCTTTCACGTACATTGGTAAAACTAATCAAAAAATTATGACAAAATTCTTGTTCTCATGGCGGCGATTATAAAGACACGATGTCTTCTGGGATATTCCGCAGTGTAGTCTGGTAGAAGTTCACCGACGTTTCGGAGGTACTTTCAAAATGAAGTGTCAAGCACGAATAAAATAAATGAAATTTGTAACGAAACCCTTCAAAATAAAAATTAGTTATGTTAAAATATACGTATTTCTGCCTCAAAGGTTTGTCGTATGTTGCCACATACTATACCGATTAAAAAATACACTTTTATTGTGATTGTCGTTAACACTGGCCGATAAAAATAACTACGTGCAATATTTGCTAAGTTATAAAACCTGAGTTAATATTTTAAATACTAAAAACAGTCTCATTTCCCACTGAGAGTGAGTATATGGCGTGTATGTGCAACAGAGGGCCTACTTACTTAAGACTGTCTGGGTGCACTCAACCCATTTGTCTTGGGCACACTGCACTGTGGCAGTTGTGTGAATTTCCGAAAATTCTTCGCATTGTCGAATCGTCGTGCTGTATCAGAGGAAGACATGCAAACTACGTAAGACGCTGTGTGTTGTGTTCGATTCTGGCTAAACTGGTTATTTTCGAAAATCCATACAATATAATCACGTTCTGAGAATTTCACGATTTGAGTGTTGAACGTTGTTAAACATTTATAAGCGTATCCTTTTATTAATACTTACATCGTCGATTTTCATCTATACTGTCGCAATAATTATTAAAAATATTTCGCATATGTAACTCTTACACCAATTTACCGATGGGGATCAATACAATATATTGTCAATAGCTGTCCTAAACAGCCTATCCATTTTTAGTGTGCAGATATCTGGACACTGCACACAGGACACTGCAAAAAATGGGTTCTAATGGCAAACATTTGTTGTTAAAATGACGCTGTAAAAGGCGAAGTCCCTGGCGTATGGGCGACTTCAAAATTTCAGGAAACTGACAGTGATTCTTCTCGTTACTGAAAACGTATTTGACCGTGGACTCAGCTGCACAACTTGAACTGCTACCAACAACTAAAAAATTAGATGTTTTCAGCAAGACTAGCGCAAAGCTTCCTCTGAGATCATCACGAGACGCTCGTAACGGTCGCTCAAGCGCCAAGTAATTTGCTCGTATTTAATAGCTCAGTAATGTAGGATACTTACACTACTTTCATTACAGTTAACGGCTGAGCTACTACGGACGCACTAACTCGAGTAATGAGATCAAACAGGAAATACACAGAACGCCAATAACACATTACAATGTAATATTACTTCCAGTACTACTGTCTGCCAAACAATTCCGGTGAAAACAGTGTGTACAGACTTCGCCGCCCTTTCTTACAATGTCCTGTTATAATAAATACTCAGACTAACGTATTATCTTAACTTTCTTTTTATTGCCCCCCTAGTATGGAGATGGTACCTAAGCCGCCAGCAAGAGTGGTAGACCCCTCGGCCCCCTTGTGTGAAACGCGAACTCCTGCCACTTAATTAGTGGATGCAAAGCCTCCTTATTTCCTTGATACTCACTAATTACCTCCCGTCGCTACCATGTTCAACTAAAAGTCGCTCTTTCCGACAACCCCCCTCCCCCACCTTCAAAAGTCTTCGTCGTCACTTCCTACCCCTTAGCCTTATCTAGAGTCGCGCATTATGTATTAGGAATAGCATTTATGCTGTGTTATTATTCCCTCGTCTTTGTGAAGATTTCTCCATTAAGGTGGCTATAATTGCATTTAACGCCCGGTTTTGCACAAAGGAAAAGCACTTTCTTCAGAAGAATTATTTATGACGATCAGTAGTTATGATAAGTGAGATTTTCTTTTTTAATTTCTTTAAATTTGGAGGTCCAAAGAAATGGAAACACTTGATGAAAGATTCTCGGGTTACAAGCCGCGTCAGGTGGCTGAATGGTGAATAAACCATATCTTCTGCCAGCGTTTCGAGTACAATCTCTGCTCTCATCCTCAGTACTGCTGGGTAACACATCCGATTCTTTGTTGCGCGCTCGTTGTTGGGAAAGTTTATACAGATGGAAACACCTTTAAACCGACCTGAAACTTACAAAAGACTGATCTTCGTTGATTATTGGTTATTATGCAAGATAAAGAAGAACTGTGAACCACCCATTTCCTGTATCTTAAAAAAATATACATTATTTCAAGGAAACTACTAAATAAATACTTTGGACTCAGTAGGACAGTATGTCGCGTAAGGATTTAGAAGAACTAGCAGATCCCTGCAATGTTACTTTCGTCGAAATTCGACAAATGATTACATTATATACCAATTTTATTACTCCAAAGTGTATCACAGGCCTGATCAGCCGATATGTATCGTTTAATATTATCGCAAGATTGTTTCTAAACCCAGCATCGCCACCCAGACTCGAACTCAGAACGGTCTTAAGGTTTTAAACATCTCTCTTGTAATACCCCCAATTAAGCAAACAATTTTATTCTTGTTTCCGTTCTTTTATCTTGTTTTGTTATCGATCTACACATACCATTTGCACCGGACTCGAATCCAGGACATATTTTTGTGCTTGTGAGCTTCCCTCTGGACTCCTCTCTCTCAAAAAAAAAAAAGCTATTGACTTGGCACTGATCTTTTATCACTCTTGGCTTAGCTTGGTTTGGGTTACTTTAGATTAGATTTGTTTAGGTTAGGTTAGGTCAGGTCACGTATTGAAATGTTTCTGCATTCTGACCAAGTGTGCGCATGATTTACATTTTGGACATCATGCCTTTGGCATTTTAGATTGCGTGACCATTTGTGGGAATGCTTGTTCATATGTAGCAATTTTTGCGGGGTGCTTGGGCACGTTAGCCATTTCGGGTATGTGTGGGTACGTTTGGCCATATTTGGGAAGGTTTGTGCAAATTTTCCTGGTTTCGACATGTATGGACACCATAACGCCGCTCACCCTGGGCACATCTCGGAACAATTTGTTACTGAGTGGGACATATTAGGACAGGATGAGACAGTATGAGACACGTTTTAGACACGTTTGAACTAGTTTCTGTATTTTGTGAATTTAAACTTTTGGGCACTTTGGGAGATGTTTGGTCATATTTGGAAATGTCTGGGCATTTTTAATATTTCGGTAATTGTTTGTATGTTTGGGTATGTATGCGTATATTTTGGTACGTTTGCTGGTGTTTGGGCAGTAAGTAATATTCTTAATATGAACAGCAACTAAATATCCAGTAGTCCTACTTTCACATTATTCTGCTGGTCGTTCAGATCAGGCGATTCAAGAAGTGCGCAGACAGTTAACTACACTTTTGCAAAAACAAAACGATCTTTACCCAGAAGAGTACATATATTACGCTGTAAATTATCGAAAGGGACGTGCTGTTACTACACCACCTGCCAATAAATTAGAGTCGAACGGTCTACAAACTATACTACTTTACAGCCAAGCCAGCGCACTGGTAGCAGTTTATGGGAAGGCAGGAATGTTGTCAAATTAAAGTTCCTACGCCAGTAATAACAAGATTATGTGTTGTTACTGCATGCGCATACATTTTGCACCACACATCTTAAACCTTTAACGCAAACAAAGAACTTACATTGGACTCTCACCTAACCGACCCTCTCTTAACGGGCTGTCCGACCTAAGAGATCCAGCGGTACTTACACATATCACTTGCTTTAAAGCCAAGTGGTAACTATATGCACCACCTACTTTAACAGTCATTACTTCTGTATTTTCTCAATAAAATTTATTTACAGGTTTTGTACGATTATCGGAGTAAGCGGCGATTAATTCTTTAAACAGCATTAAGGACTTCATCTTTATGTTTCTTTCAACTTCATATATAATTTCTCTTGTTGCGATTCGCGCATGCTTCTCTCCAATTTTTTACCATTAAGCAACGACCTTGTTCTTGATTTCACGTTCTTCAATAGGCTGAATATCTGCTCACAGCGATAGGTACTGTCAAATATTGATTATATTAACAAGATGAGTTTTCTGGTATCAAGGAAGTATTTTTCAACATGCATAGTGTCTCCATATTACAAACATATATGAGGACCACATTTACCCCGAGCTCAACAGGTTGAGGATTTCTTCTTTAAGGATGATTGATTTTTACATGGGCCAACAGTAATTGTATCCCAGAAAATCATTAGTATGAAACTTACTGCATAGCAGGTTTAAGTCTTATGATTTGAGATTTTCACAGCTGTGAGTATGAAAATTTCTGTCTTCTGGGTTGTTGCGCTGTGGTGTATGGTTGATGTTTACCAACGTTTCGGAGGTCATACTGCCTCCGTCATCAGGGAGATATTGTCCCGACCCTCAGTTGCATGTAGGTATGAATGATTGCATTATTTCTTAAATTCCAATTCCGAGTCAATAATATTATATTTAATGCGTGTATCTGCTACTACTGTTAATTATTTGCTTCTGTGATCTTCCCATTTGGCCTCCAGTTACTTTTATTTCCTTGTTATGAAATCAAACGCCTCGCATATAACAGCACACTTAACACGTGCTCAGCAAAATATCGTAGAATAATCTGACATTTGTATTTACGGTTCAAATTTTACGCACATGTCAATTTTTATTAGATCAGTTGTAATCAATATAATGACGGATGTAGCAAGAGTTGTGTATCGTCTCAGAAAATACAGACTGTCTCAAAATGCAGTTCCTGGGATGCCATTAATGACTAACAGTTAAGTTAAGAAGTTTTATTCAACTGTACTGATTGGTTACGGTAACTGGAACACGCGCCAGCCATTTTAACATAGAGATCGGGTAAAGATGCTCGCTCAGATAACAAAACCACAAATATTCAAATCGCTCATTAGTGCTCACAGAGAGCCCCGCGAGTAAGGCGTGGAATAGGGCGTATAATTGATAGTCATATAAATCCACCACGAACAATGGAAGTCACCTGTGCCGACGAGAGAATAAATAATTATTTGAAAATGAGCTTTGACCTTGAACATATATTACTTCCTGTAATGCACAATTTTTTTTTGTCGAACTTGCACATGTGTTGGAGCGGTGTTAATTAAAACAAAGCAAAATAAATGCTGGTACTTTTTAATAATATGAGTACAATACATTAACAATCCTGTTAATTATCTTTAATTATGGACTGTCTACTGCAACTAATTCTGTAGAACAGAGAAACTCTAATTGTTCATAGAAGAATTCTTTTCATTTAATCTCCCATTTGTAAGACCTGTCGTACACGGTGCATCAGAATCTGAAGTCTGTGTAACATGTAGTCATGTTTTCTCCTGAATTTCTTTAACTCTGGCCAAAAACATGCTTGGACTTAGTCGAGGGCCTATTTAACAAAACAGAATGCACACAGGATTACAATTAAATTATTCCTAAATTAATGTGGCCATAATCAATAAAATTCTTTACGAGGGAGCGATTCCCAAAAGCTGTTATTTCCCCCAGAGACTTCCGTAAGGAAAATGCAATACATCCGAAGATGGATGTCTTCTCGGTTCTAGCTCAACGTAGTTTGGTCCATCATTAGGGAGCCCAGACTTCACGGCGCCACAAGAGTTCACGATTGTTCGCAGATTCTTCTAGTTTTTATTTTTTTACGACTTCACTTGTCCTTTAAAAACAAGTAATTACACGTAGTTTTGCTTTCCAATGGTTATCTACCAAATACAAGAAATTTAATTTGTAATACAATGTAGTTACTCAATTCACAAAAATTGTTGATATGGTAATTATTAATGGTTTATCAGTATCTGAATATCAGTTCTTACATCGTGAGGAATGTTGGTGCAAACTACCAAGCATGATCTGTCCAAGAAAATCGCATTTCAGTAAGAGACAGGGTCAAGACACAGATTTTCACAACTGATGATTGCTCATTGGTTCGTTACAGGTGAGCATCAACTCCACAGAAAGAACAAATTACGCGTCACTCATTTAATTATTATCAGCATCGTGATTTATGACGTAGCAATTATGAAGATGAGTGAATATTTGGTCAGCAGTGGTTCTTGTCAAAGCAGTTATCTGCCACTCACTACTGGCTCTGTGCCCCCTTCAGAAATAATGTTTGAGAAGACTGTACCACCTGGCTTTATCTAAACAGATGGGTCCTGATGAACAATAGGTTGCTCGCGATATCTTGTTTCATCAACGCGGGAGTGACCATGGTAATGGTTTGCCGAGAGGGAGATGCTCTGCTGTACCGGGGATCACATGACCAATTACCGCCACTACAGCGTACTCCTGCTAGAGGGGTTACATAGGGTGGCTCGCTGTGGTTCACCACATCTTCGTCTCGAAATTCACTGAATTGCGTAATTTACTCCAGTCATCCACACATAGGCACGACAGAAAAGAGACCAGCAGACGGGCTGCAAGACTGCTCAAACATCCGACAGCTCAAGATCCTCATGGTCGCAGAACTGCCAGGATTCCTGCAAAGTGTAAACCATGCCCCCCCCCCCCCTTGTACTACGTTGTTCAAGCGAAAGAAAGATAAATCCACTGTTCCAATGAAGTAATTAGAAATTCTGTTTCGTATTCAGGAATTTATCTTGCGGAACCGGCTGCAATGACATTGTAATTTCTCGCCGCAGCTAAGTATCCTCGAATATATAAAATATATTTCAATGATCCAGCAAAGTAAGTTAGCCCAGACCTAACAAATCTATAGGCCTAAAGCTTATTCAGGACAAATAAGGTTCGAATCGCAGCCAGGATATTAGGTACACAGGCCCAGGTATTCGAGGTTTTTCCATTCCTTCAGACAAATGGCTTATGTTAAATCGAATTGTCACGACCGCTTCCTATTTTATCCCCCCAATTCATGACAGTATGCACACTCAATCTGAAATAAATTACTCTACAAATGAAACGGTCTCATTAGAAATTCAACCAAGACACTATCTTTATCATTCGAAGTCGAAGTTGGTATAAATAATAATCATTTAAACATTCAATCCCTGCCTGGAAACCACGTCTCCCTTGCACATGTGGAATATCAAACGCTTTCGATTACCACAAAAGAAACAAACAGCGAATGAACATCCGCAATTTTTGTCCCATAGAAATAATGATAGAATGGTTTACGTACATAATATCATTTGCTAATATTAAAAGCTTATTACCAAGGTAACTACTTCACGACTGATATATGAGAAATACTGGGGGGGGAAAAATTAGCTATTTGTCAGTGGTTAAAAAATTCATATTAAAGGTTATTCATCAGCAGTCAATACAAGTTTCCTTCTGGTGCTGATGGGCTTGCCTTGAAACACTCATTAAAGTTGTTAATAGTTAATAGCACTGAGTATGCGGTTTTTTAATTAACTGACCCCGACAAGTAAGGACGCAAGTTGAGTGAGTGAAAACCAAAACAAATTTCAACACGAAACAAAAATTACAGGCCTGCATACCAGGAACTAATCACCCGGCATTCGGCTAATGTTTACCGCTGTGAAAATGTCAAATAACAATGCAGGTAGCGGACACTACCCTAGAACTCGGTCGAATTTCTGATAACTGTGAGGAAGATTATCTGCACTAGACACGATCTTGTTAAGTAGGCGATCGTTAAACATGGCAATGGTATATGTTACAAACGTTAGGTGAAACAGCTGTCGTTCTCACTCGAACTATAATTTCCAGGGACTGGCTTTTATATGACCAAGACTATGACAGCCATACTCAAAACAGTATAAAGTCGTACAAGAGATTATTTCGTCCTGTTCGGGTTCTCGACTCCTGAAGTGAGTTTAGAAACTTTTTACAACACTTCTTTCTCCGGAAACTTTACCTATAACCACAGTTGCACTGTCCACATCGTGTGACATTACCACCTATCTCAAGCTATTACAACTCGTTGTAATGATACAACGGGTATGCACACGCCCTATCGCCAACACTCTGCCGTAAATGACAAAAAACATGCTTGTTCGCAAATATTAAAACATTAATGTCCAATTTTTTGTGCTAAGTACAGATTTTGCATGATTTAAAACATTGTTCGAAAACATAAGCGGATTACCATAAAACCGAAATGTTCAGTTTGTTTCCAGGGTGCACTTTTAGCTTTTTATAAGTCACCAAGTACAGTGTTTAGAGTACTAAAAAAAATCGGCTGATATCCATAAACCCATTACAGCACGAATTTACACATCCAGGTAAGCCTATTTGTAATACCTAACTATTCTCTGTACGTTCTATTCCATTTATCGCAAATGTTAGCTCTCACGGCGAAGTCATTATACAAATGATAGACCAACCTGCTTTTCATGCATGCATCTGCAAATGTCCTTTCCATTGGTTCTCGTTTTGAGCCATAAATGAAGCTTCGAATAGTTTTAATAAGATTTCACGAGCCTCCGAAGAGCTGTACAGGTGGGCCAAGGAAGTTGTAACGCGCCTTGGGTTTTGGAGTTAAAACTAACGCATGCACACAAGTCTTCTATTCTATATGGGCGTAAATACTCAGTTTAAAGCTCCGGCCGCTATTTCGCAGTGGGAACAGCCTCCGGTAAGCGGGCCAGAGACTGCCCGATGATAACGACGGCGAAGATATTAACACGTGCCGCTTACTGAAAGTCGTATTCTTAATTCAAGTAGGATTTTGCATATAATCAATGCAATGAATAACTATAAGGAAATTACATTAGAATATATCAAGGTCGGTTCATTGTTTTACAACAGGAAAGTGAACGAAGAAGTTCCGGGAAGACCCTTAGACGTTTACATTAAGCGCTTCAAGCCTGTATAAACAGGCCATTATAAATAAACAAACAATAACACAATTCAGTGATAATTTCCGCTGATACATGTTTCTCACGTGTACACACAAACGCAGTTCAGAGACACACACCTGAGATGGTTCTGATAAGGCAAGTGTCCCCAACGTTGGTGCATCGTGCAACTCTTACGCTGAACGGGCAGGGAAAAATAATATTAAAAGTAGAAGAAATGCCTCCACGGCAGAATTTAGATCAGTGACTAGATAATAAAATGAATAAATGTCACGTTCAGTGGCGCCACTAACGCAAAGCAGTGACCGACTCGAAAGATCTGATCCCACAACTATTAGATACGACAGACTAGACAAATACAGACTATGCAACATTTTACTTCTTCAGCTAGTGTGTTGGAAACCAAGCGCATTATAGCAGCCGGAAACATTAGATATATTTGGGAGGTACCAGACTGGAATCTCTGTCGAATTACCTGATACTCTGACTGAGGCTGCAGTTGTTCTAACCTTCTACACGTAAATGTTTCAATACTATCTTGAAACAGGTCACAACCACTTACTTCTAAGTCCTTATGAGGGCGAACATATGTTCCACAATCATATCCAGTCATAGTCGATACAATGCAGCTTCTACAGTTGAAGCAGTGTCGATATATAACTTAACAATCAAACAAGTGACGTAGGGTTTAAGGTATAATTATTTTCACATTTTTCATGGTTTAATTATTAGTGTAAAACTGTCCCTTATGCACCACGACATGTGCCTTAGAAATCGCCATCGGAAAGTCCAAGATAGGCATCAGCTTTTGGCATATGCTGATGATTCTGATTTATTGGGGGAAGATATGAATACAATGAAGAGGAATGCAGAAGTTTTACTGGAGGCTAGTAGACAGGTGGGGCTAGAAGTAAATTCAGAAAAAGCCAAGTACATGTTAGTATCCCGTCAGCAGATAGGCGGGAAAAATCATTTTAGGGTGGCTAACAAATACTTTGAAAGTATAACAAGTTCAAATATTTGGGAGCAACACTAACAAATGAAAATAATATTCACGAGGAAATTTGGAGGAGACTAAATTCAGGAAATGTTTGATAGCTTTCAGTTCAAAATATTTTGTCTTCGCGTCTGATTTGTAAGAACCTGAAAATTAAAGTATACAAAACAATAATTTTGCCTGGTGTTTTGTATGGGTGCGAAACATGGTCACTCACTCAGAGGGAGGAACACAGATTGCAGGTGTTGAGGAGGATACTTGGGCCTAAGAAGGAAGACGATGGGGCGTGGAGAAAACTGCATATTGATGAGCTTAAAAGTTTGTACCCCTCCCCCAATATTGTCAGGGTGATTAAGTCGAGAAGAATGAGATGGGCTGGGCATGTAGCACGCATGGATGGGACAAGAGTTGTGCACCGGGTATTGGTCGGGAAGCCTGAGGGGAAGAGACCGCTGAGGAGACCTAGACGTAGATGGGAGGTAATGTCAGGCGGGATCTATGAGAGATATGAGTTGAAGAAAACTGGATTTTGTTGGCCCAGGACAAGGACCGGTGGAGGGCTTTGGTTAATTCGGTGACGAACCTTCGGTTTCGGTAAGCCAATTAGTTAGTTGATTAGTAACAAAACTAAAAAGGAAGAATGTAAACTTCTGCCTACCCAAACACTTTAAATACGTGATGATATAAAACTGGATGTCCTCATTCACAGGGCTGAGGCATTTCGAAACACGCAGGCCAACAACTGTACACAACCTTGACAAACCATCCACTTTGTAGCCCTGAAACAATTATGTATTTTAGGAATTTTAAAACTGTTTCAGATTAAAATGTACGTCGTTTTCGTAAGGTCGACGCGTCTGAAAGGCCCCTGACTGAACAACGAGCTGGGGAAGTGAAGAGGGGAATACACAATGAGCAATGTGCGAGGCAGTTTCCCTGGCAGATAGGGCTTTGGGACGCTAAGATGTGGTCAATGCGAGAAAACATTATGGATAATCATTCACCTTCGTGTTGACCAAAGGAAATGTAATTTAATTCAGGAGGAGAATTTACAATGTAAATAAGCATAGATGGTATATAGGGTTGCTTCAAGGGACTAATTGTAATGATGCAAATTAAAAGAGTCTTCACGTCTGCTCAGACTTGGGCCTGAGACATGCACAGGAAGCACAAACAAACTCTCACTAATCACGCAAAAATCAATTAACGGATATCACTGAATAACCATGGCGTACCCTATCGTACTAAATCTGCAAAAGTTGGTAAAGCGACAATGCACAGTGCGAGGTATATTTAATACACGCGATGTTTTGGGAATTGGCTTTAATTCTGTCTCCAAGTGATCTCCAAATTTTGGCATTATACTCACAACCCCGAAAATACTAAATATGGCACATCACAACCTTCAAATTCCTTTAAGAAATATGGTGAGTAAATTTAAAGGACAAATATTTTTTTATGGCAGGTCTATCTCCTTTAAAATAATCTTCAGTAGATTAACACCACAATTCTTATAATGGTACGAAGATGACAATTGGAACTTTCTGGGATATTGTGCCGTGAAGTCTCGTAGAAGTTTATCGACGTTTCAGAGGTGCGTAGAACATCCATCATCAAGACGCAACATCCTATAAGTCTGTCAACCTCATACTGATCGCCTTAAGAACCTTAAATCTCACTGATAGCAGATGTCATAAATGCTTACAAGGTTCATGTCTTTTACGAGTAAATAATTATGAAAAGTCATTGGCAGGAAGTTATACGCACCGTCATTATCTAATCGTCACGTCAGACACACAGTCACTAGAGCCGCTTACATATTAAGAGACATTAACGCGTCAAAATGCATTTGTCATGCATAGTGATTATGAAAAACAGAGCAACGCGGTTGGGTGTCTTTCACACCAGGTTAACAGCACCTGAGTTGTGCGATATTCTATGGCGATTTCAAATAAGCAAGCATAGCAACACATCTTCAAAGTGTTTTAATTTTTCAGAAAGAAAATGATTTTCAACGGTTCGTGTATGCTAATACTGATCCGCACAGACAGCTACAATTTTGAGCATAAGTAACATTACATTTTTCATACTCGGGTAGGCCAGAGGCAACCAAAAATAATAGCAGCCTATAGTAGAATTAGTCTGTTCTTGTTGTGACGCGGTGAGGATTTGGGGAAATGGGTTCTTCAAGGGTCCTCTTTCGATGCTCCGTATGATACAGGGGAAAAACGAAGAAGTCGTACAAAAACGTGCCCCACTGCCGCTTTGTTCCCACCGGAACTGACCAAGGCGCAAACCCAGGACTGCGTGGTGAGAGAACGGCGACTAACCGCCGGAGTTATGGCACAGCCTAGACTCAGGCTTACCTGTGAGTACATACATGCTACTGGAGAGCTATTCAGCTGCGTTTTCTCGTGTCAGTTTCTATATCTTCTTTTATACTGCGTTCCAGCGTTTTTGGCCGATGAACGTTTGTGAATTGGAGCCTCGGAGCGAGTCAGTTACCAGACGTTTGCTGGAATTGATGGCGGCAGGCCGCGTACAGTACACTCCAAATAAAATATTATCACTTTATGTAACATAGGAAAGTCGATTTCACTACACTGCGGAGAGTATTAGATAAGTTTATCTTCTTCACAACTCTTCGGTCCTCTTCCAATTCTTCCATTCCTCACAGATCATCGTTTTCTGACATACCACTCGATTCATCACTACCGCTGCTGCTGTTCACTCCAATATCTTCAATTATAATACGTTCAATAACGTCTTCGATTATACCTTCTTGGTCATAATACATTTGTTCTAGTTTCTCACATGCTGACATGTACATTATTCCATTGTTCTTGCCCAAATTATTCGAATCTCTGGTGATACTGATGTTCGACGTCCTTAATTTTAAATGTTGTGTTCTTGCTTGCAACCCATTATTTTACATCTGCCCAAATACTTTCAATGGGGTTTAAATCGGATTGGTAAGGCGGAAGTCTCAGCACAGTACATTCTTTGTCTGCTAAAATCTGATCAATCACATAATATATGTGCTTTGACTTATTTAATATGATTAAATCGTACAGTTGAGCTTTCAACACGTCACAAAATAGAATATTTCTTTCCAATAGCCAGGCTTTCATTTCGTCCTTCATTAATTAAGACGTCGGTGGTTTGTCTGTCTGAGTGTTGTGATACGGAGCGTTATCAATGACCAGAAAGGAGATTGCAACGAACAGGTGTTACGTTGTTAACACAGCACAGTCACAAGACAACGATATCAGGCTTCCACACTGCTGCATCACAGACTGTACTGGCCGACGGAAACTCCTTCCTTCCTTGAGTGGTCCGCATATTGGGCTCTCTCTACAAGGTCAGCGGCCATAATCGGTGGATCTAGTTCTACCGTGGCACCGTTATGACATAGGTTTCTTTAGATCGGCGCTTGGCAAATTTCCTACACGTTCATGCAACACACAAAAGAAAAAAACGAAACTTGTTGCAAACAACCGGAAGTATGCTTAAGTTTTAAGGTGGATGACATGAAATAGCTTCCGTTTTCGCTCTCCAAATCTTTACCGAATACACAAAACTGTTAGTTCTTGAATAAGGAAGCCTTGTGTTTGTTTTACGGGGATCTGAGAGACCCGCTATGGGAAGCAGAAGGGGGCGCACATCCGCTACGTGTGTGTGTTTACCTTGCCTTCACCCTAACCGCCATGTCTTCTTTTCTACCAGCATCCATACAGCCTTCTTCAGAAACCAAAGTAAACCGCTGTAGTGTTTTTCCACCAAGACGAGTTAATCCATTCAGCAAACACAATTACTCATAAATTACTCACTGGTCGAATTCTTGTCCTGAATTGTCAGTACGTAAATTTAAAATGAAATAATTCACGCACGTAACTTCGCTGATGCACAGCAGGTATACAGGGTTTTTCTGAAACGAAGCTTCAAATTCAACCGCGTACAAATACTTAAACTACATACCAAACATCACTGTTTTTGCTGTCTCTGAGTTCAGCAGTCTTGGCAGAATGTGTTGTGCTCTTCGTAGCAGCAATGTCATATGCACACATAACAGAATAGCGTTTGTTTTAGTTAAAATATTTTACCACGTACTTATAAGCGATTAAAATTGGAGCACCTTTCTCAAAAAGACCCCATAAAGGGAGGCGAGTTATCAGTCGAAAAACCACGCTCTTCATTTATTTACTCATTAACATATTATAGTTCTCAATGTCTATGTAACTGATTAATTTATTAACTCTCTGGTAAGAGAACCTTAAATTCCTGGTACTGCACCATTTCAAATCCAGCAAGACGATGAACTGCCCTGACGCAGTTATCACCTCTCAAACGCGGTCAATTTACACGAGGCTACACTGCACGCTATCTAAGAAGCCAGAAGTTTTCATATCTTCTGCCGTGAAAATCCGAAATTTAACAACTACAGAAAATAACCACCACTAGTTCTATTAATACCGTTGGGGCTAATTATTACGTTACGCATACGTTTTCGTGATAATATAAGATAGACTGTATGTGACTTTTCAATTGTATGTACAAGTGTCCTACATTCTGCGTCTTTGGGTGCACGAACACGCATGGCGTTAATTTGGACAGAGAACTCCGGTAGCTGTGTACAAAGTCAACATTTCAGCATAATGCATGGTCTTCTTTGTACAGAAATGTACCACACCGCAACAATCTTATCATTCATTCAGTCATGAAACTGTAAAATTCGTTCTCATGTCGAAAGTACGTTCGCAAAGGCAGTGGACGGGCCCTTGGGCGCAGGTGTAGAATGAATATGAAACACATTATTTTCAGAGTTATATATTGTGGGTTTGTGCAGTTGTAATTTCATTTAGCTACTCATTTCAGCATTCATAATGTGGAAGCTTGATTTACCACATTACTTCGTGCTTATAACCCTTTAAACACCAGTGATAATTACGTGTACCACTTGCTTAAACAATGAAGAACTCTGCGTTTTGTATTTATAAATTCCATATGACTTCCAAAATAAACAGCGATTATTTCCTTAAACATCATTACCCAGCTATTTAAATCAGTTTCGGCTTCAATGGTTTAAATATTTAATTAGCCATCTTACTTCTGGATCGACAAACGGTTGGAGAAGAATCTTAGCGCGTATCAGCAGCTTGATAATTCTCGAATAACATATTCACTCCCACAACTCTCAAAAGAGATGGGCTGCCAAGTACCCCACAGTGTGAAACGTTTTAGCTATGTATGCTATAATCATCTAGTTATCTTCAACAATACCTTATCTATTAGGGAAGATTAAATGTTTTAAGTTCTAGTGCTAATCTATGTTTGCAAATCTGATGGATATTGAAATGTCAGTGAGAATTGTACATTTGCTACATCATGTAATTTCATAACAGCAACTCTGCTTCAAAAAGTCGCTGGGGTTTCTGTTTTATGGTTGCAGTAAGTGGTTTATAAATTCAATAATGTATTTTGTTGTGTATTGTATGTCATAAAAATTAGGAAAAATAAATTTTCTCACAAAATTACAGGAAGACTGTTGAAAGAAGTAAATACTTTGAAAAACGAGTTAGGGAGTGGTAGCACAGCGTAATGACACTGGTGCGTTAAGCAGAATTTAAACGTTGTCTTTTGCGAACGGCCGGGGAATAACCAGACTGGAGAATACTAAAATGGCATCGCGACTTCAGCCCTGAAGATCGAGACACTATGATTTTCCAAAACGTTCGCACCTACCGATGACTTTACACGGCGCTAAAACACAGAACATAAGACATCTGTCTCACTCAACTAATAAAAAGTAAATGTAAATGTAAACATTACAAGAGTTGCCAATTTGCACAATTAAAATAAACCCCTGAGAAATTGGCAGTGTTACTGATAGCATCTGCTTCAGCATAATGGAAAACTGACTCCAGTGGACCGCATGAGGTCATTGGACGTATCACCTTTCCTCCTTACGTACTGTTCACAAACGCCGAAAAACTGAAGAGCGAAATCGTGTTTCACTTAAAACCCTTGACCCATGAATCAATTCTACTATCACACTCTCACTCCCATCTCCTTACCCACTCCTCATGTTCTCCCATGCTCTCTCCCTCCCTCCCTCCCAGACACCATAAAACCTATAAGACAGCAACCTGCTGTTCCATAGAAGATCAATTGAAAATTGAACATTCTGTTTAAGTTTCTCTACCATACTTTAAAATGTGGCATCAGCAAATGTCAATGCAGTAGGTAACCATTTCCAGTGTGTGCTTTATTTTCCGAGTTTGTATTTTTTCTATCCCTACTTGGAAATTTAACTTCTATGTCCATTAAAGCTTAGATACGGATAAAAATCATATAAAGGTGGCGGTGGATGACGCTGTAGGATGTAACAAATGTATCAGTTTTCCTAACATACAGCTTTCATAATAAAGTTCAACAATACTGAAGAGAGATGAGATTCGACTACCTAAATACCGTTTGTCCAAACACAGTCATATCTTAAACAAAAAGTTAGAGAAAGTATTATAATAACCACCTTATTTTAAACGAGTTCACTGTCGCCCTTTCTGTACTTTTAAACTCGCAAAATAAAATGTATCAAACAAAATCTGTCGTGACGGTTATGTATTTTCGTCAACATTTTGCACTGGTTCCAGAGGTCACTGGGCCATTGCTACATTTCAGAGGTTTAAATATAGGTGAGATTTCGAGCGAACGCCATCTTATTATTTTACGACTTACATTACAATTTTTTTAACGAAGAAGTTATGTTCTTCACCTAATGTAAAAATTTGGGTCCATGAGCAGAACGTACATGACATTTTGTGTCTTACACTTCTCCTCCTCGGAATAGATTCATACCCTTTCATATTTAACGGCCATATTTTGAATGATCTCCCTTTAGAGTTTTACTCGTAAAGGAGTGTTAATTTTTGGAGTATGCACTTTTCCACTCTATTTAATAAGGTTATATATTCTTCTCTGTAATCGTTGATAGTTTCTTATTTTCTGTGTAAATATTTAACTCCTTCGGGGTCTTCTGATTTGTAGCGCTCACATCCCAGAAGACCACACAACTTTCCTCCTAAGAGAGCCTCAAAACCACCTCCCGCATACCTTTATTTTTAATTTATTTTCTGGTTTGGCACTTCCTACAACTCTTTTTAAACACGTTTTTCAAACTGTTTGAATTTTACAAACATTTTTGTTCTCAACGCAAGTTTCGCTTTCATATAAGATTAGTCCCTTTTCCTACTTTTGCTTCGAATACTCTATTTATAGTCCCGCTTCGTCCTTGTTTCCAATGCCGGAGGGCGTCTAATTTACAGTTAGTCCTGTGCAACTATTTGCCTTTGTACAGTACTACGCCAACATCCCGATCTCATTAACAGTGAGTTCCTACGCTTAATCTAATTTATCTCACATTTCAATTGAAACGCGAACGGTAAACAGTCGTGAGAATTTCTCCCGACGAAATCCAGAATCCGCATGAATGAGGACAGGAAATGGCTTCATGCATAACTGAGATTTCCCATGGTTATGACTTCCCTCTGCCTACAGTCCTACTACCCCAGTAGGACAAACCACGAAACTGGCCATGTGGATACAGACAGCCTGCGTCCATTGCAAAGGTCTGAAAGGTCACGCTTGCTTAATTTTGGTCAGGGTGCGTGTTCCCCACTTAATAGCCCACTATGGGAATTCGAAAGATTAATACTTACTGATCTGTGGGCAGACCACCTGCTGACCAGTTGACGAATGAAACCGGAAACCATGGGAAACACGACAAGGGTCCCTACCTAGACCATAATCTCTGCGGTCCGTGATAGCGAAGGCTTGAACATACTTTTTTATTCCTTCCGGGGAGTTGGTATTTGATATGAAATGCTGCAGAGTAATGAAAACGAATTTCAATTGTGTTAGAACCAATTACTTAAAAAGTAACTACGTCTAACAAATATTAAGAAAGTGAAGAATTTACGATATCTCAAACAAGATTTATATGGATCACACTGACATAATATTTTGTTAGGATAATGGAAATGCGGCAAAGACGGGGACATATGAATTGCTCATAAAATGTGTCTGCAAACATTCTGAAAACTGTATAAGACAATGAATAAGGTGGAAGTACGCTACTAAGAAGGTTTTGCATGATGCTATCCTTAATTAAGTACCAGGGACGTTTACCACAAAATAAAATTCTAATAAACCAATATAACATAAAATTAAAACCGTCCTAAAACGTTCAGCTCACACATCTCATAAACTCCATCCACTTTTATCTGTACTTTAATTGATGGATCAATTGAAAATAAGAATCAGCCGATTTAAATTCGATATTTCTGAATATTCACTTACGAATGCTGTAAATTCTGTGAAATAAAGTATTTAAACTATGCACTTTAACATTTTCCTCGTTTATTTGTTTAGAGCGCACAGAAGGTTGCAGAAGCTCCTTCTGCTTCCGTCATCAGGTCAAACAAAGTAACCTAATCAGTTGAGTCCATTGGGAAAAAAATCCAATCCAATCCAATAATTCTAACACTTCTTCCACCAAATAAATTTGGCATTTCACACTGATATCAATGGACGCCTTGCACACGATTCCTTCACAGAGACCTACACAATCCTTCAACCTCTCATTAATTTCCAATAAACAAGTCAAGACCCACACAATGCGTTCAAGCAATTATAAATTGTGCAATGACCTCGTCTGTATGCAGGATGTGCAAAGTGGTTTCGTTTCTTATTAAAGAGGGAATAACAATCCGACATACTTACGCATAAATACATCAAAATTACAAAATGCAGACCGTGTCTCTAAAGTATGAAAAATACATACAAAAGAAGTCAGAGAAGCCAAAAGGCAAGAAATCAATTCAAACACTTGGATGAGGATAATATTAAAATTTACCTTAAATACAGGGGAAGAGTGGGATATTTCTTGGCTAGTTGGTCTATTTGCCCTTCTCAAGAAGGATTCTGTTCCATGAAGTTTGTTAGTTATGGGGGTTCAATTCTGCATTACTGGGACTTCTTCTTCATTAAGCCGTCTCCTTTACAGGAGGTTGGCGACATATCATGAACAGGATCCTTCCATCCTTTTCTCGGACTGGGACCTGTTCATATACGTTCTTGGCAGATGATCCAGAAGTGGTTTGCCATTGCCTTCTTCTGTGTGTGAATGGAGTGCCACGGAGAAACCGGGGAAGCCCCCGGAGGAAAACTCCGTGTTACTTAGACCACGGCCTTGCCCAACACAAGTTATAAATTCGGGCACCACCGGGAATCGAACCCGGGACCCCAGGATTACAAGGCCAGCATTCTAACCGCTATGTGTCATCAAATTATCTACAGCAACAGATAAAGTGTTCTACATAAAGTGGTATCTTAATTTAGGTCCTTTTTCCTTTAGCAAATTAATTTTAATGGTAAGTTCAACCAATTAATAACAGGAAATACGAGTATATCTCTCATTTCCTGTTAACGAAAATAACTTTACTAATTAGGTTTAACAGACCTTCGTAGATTAATTTGTTATAATATTTTAATTTCTTAATTACGTATTTACAATTAATTTCATCGCAACTTAATTTGTGTCTTGTTACTTCAGTCCAAATACCGTTGCAAACTCACAAAAACCAGAGTGATTTTTTAAATAATTAATTAGCGTCTGATTTGATGTTCATTTTAAATACAGTAGGCCTATACACTATCATAAATAAGCTTCTGTCACGCCGCATAGACGCCATTAAGAGTTTCCTTTCCAGCAGATTGTCTTGGAATGACCCCGCTGTTTCAAGAATCTTTCTTTCGTAAACAGATAGGTTGGAAGCCATCCCTAATTAACTGCTTACATGTGCTATCCTTGAAGTACAAACACGGTTTACTGGGATTAGCAGGTGGCATGTGTGACAGAGATAAGATGCATGCTGAGTTTCGGTCGAAACAAACGAAGCGACATATTCACTCGTCCGCCGGACGCAGACAGGAGGACAAGTTGAAATCAAAATCAATCTAAGGGTGTGCACTGATTCAACGAGTCCGGGATAGAATCCAAGGTGGGGTGCTTGTGAACACGGTAATAAACTATCGGATTACGTAAGCGGCGGGAAATTTCTTACTAGCTGATCAACTATCAGCTTTTGAATAACACTGTTCTCCATGGACGTAGTAAGTTACAAGAAGCTGTGCATGTGACGTCAAGATTTAGAATAAATCTTATATTCGTTTCACTCGTAAGTCTGCACTCCTAATCCTCTTTAAATACACCCGATAGATTCGACTAGGAAAGATAAAGTATTTGGAAAGGATATTCAAAATTGACAACGAATTAGTAAGCCCTACACATCATCAATATAAGACCAACGGTATTATAGTCTTTCAACCTGCCACGAAAATCAATAACTGAATTCTGGATTTTGTGATTTATGTAATATTATACATTTCAGATGCAGATGTCCCTCCGTCCTTCGCCAAAATGTAAATTACATTAAAGGTCGAACCGTTAAGGTATGGTCTTCCAAATGCGAGGGGCTTAGAAACAGAATACATTTCACACGTTCTTAGCCACCAGTCAGGTAGCCGTTCACAATCCTCGGATAAATCTCGGTCCATGTAAGGTGCATATTATATATTCATAGGACTTTCTGGGAGCGAAGCCGTGAAAACCTCCCAGACAAGAAAATTAAGAACCCAGCACAGTACGTGAATGTGTAGATTTACTGACTACCCCATGCGTCATCTTTCTGACAAGTCATAGTGACCAAATGTGGACAAAGTCCACACAATATCTCTCCCTATGCATTTGGTTATGGTGAAACTGTGCAGCCACATGTTTTGTTTGCTTCGTAGTCCCTGTTCCATATTCAAAGAGACGGGGAATAAGAGTAAGGGTGGAATCGAAGGCATAAACCCCTCTGGTGAAGGTATGGAATTCAATGATGGAAGATAAAATATCGACAGGTTTCCTTTTCATGCTGCTCAGAATTTCATACCCCAGACAACTGACCAGTCTCTTCCGGGGCCAACCAATAGTTTTGAGCCTTTGAAAAATATCATGTAATATTAAGGAATTATATCTGAGTGTATAAATGTCAGGAGTATCCAAGGCAGTTTGAAATTTCATTAAGTAAGAAGACTGAAAATTAATACAGAAGGGCCCGAGGAATTTTTACATCCTGACCTCAGAAATCAAAAATCTTTATGTTTTAATATCAGACAGAAATTCAAAAGATTATCTGCCAGCTACCAAGCATTTGCCAAATTTAGTATGCTCTTAATTTCTTTGCGATATCGATTCTGAATTGTTACGCTTTCCTAATTCTTCTTAACTTTGACACACTTCTTAAAGATTCATTACCATTCTGTTGAGGAGACAAGAACGTATACTTAGTTTTATCTGTATTTAGATTAATTTCTTTACTATAATTTAAAACCTTCTGTGTTTAAAGTTATCTACATTATTACCAATTATAACAAATTAATTAAGAAATTTAATTTACTTACCACTTTTAAACCCTACAGAAAACGTAATGAAAGCTGCAAATCATAATCATGCTAATAACAATATTCTCGCTTGCTTCTTATAACAGAACAAAGAATGAATCTAATACAGATTAGTTAAGGTCTGTAGAGTTGAATATGTTAATTAAATGAAAGCTTGGAATCATTAATAAAGCAATGGCATCTAATGACAAAGTAAACATATGTAAGTTAGCACATATACGTATTTCCGTATTCTTGTTTAGTAATGCGCATTACAAGTAACGTAACGTAAATGACTAAGTAAGATGAACATATCTAGGATAGTTAATCAGAGTAACAGTTCTAGTTCCTGAAAGAATTACGTTTAGAAGTTGTTTTTCGACCACCCAATTTTCGGTTGTGTGGATGGGTAACGCTTCAACATAGACCTGTTTCAGTATTGTAACATAAAATTTCTGTCCTATGATCGATATAAAATACATTCCACCAGCTTAAATCATTACACGTGAAACGTAGTGATGGGGACCGAGGGGCTAAGACTCAAAAACCCTGCCGTTGCAAACCTCTGGAAGAATATGCTACGACTAACAATGCCAGCCAGATATCGAACAGTCTATTCTGAAAGTTCTGTCCATGGACACGAATAGAAAAACTCTGAATTGAATTTGAAATCAAATCGAAGAAAGAAAAATAGGATGTGAGTTGGGGAAGCAGAAACCAGCTTGGGTCGATCAGTATCTTAAAGTTCCCCTAACGTCCGTCCACTGGGCGAGGTGTCACCTCGGTGACCTGGCCGTTGCCGCTACTGAAACTCCTCCAAGGCATCAGCTGCCCCGATATCGTATGCAGCCGGGACACCCAAGAACCCCTGCGGTAATTTTACTGGCCGAAGAGGGGAAGTAAGTTCCTGGTCGTTTTGAAAGAATATCATCATATTATAAAGCCCGATGGTGAGGATTGTGTGTTTCTTACAGAGATGATGTGCCTGACCAGAGGCGGGTGACAGAAATCTTCCTTTATGCTATACATCTGTCAAAAAGAGAAACACAGAGTGTGGGGAAGCTCTTTGTGCGACTGTGTACAATAATGTTGGGTGTCTTACAAAGCGAGCAAAACGATACAAATAAATATCAGCATTTCTACATTACAATGCAACTAAAGCGCCCTACTCAGTCGTGATGTGTTTATGGGCTATGCTCTTAAGACTGCGTCTAGAAATTTGCGACTAATGAAAATATTGAATCATTTCTGTAAACATTGCTTTCATATACTACATATCGAAAATGAAATTGCGACAAGTGTGAGTTTTCTATGCAATTTAGGTGTCATCAGCGGTCATAAAAGTCCACCGGAGGATAAAGAAATAGGTATATTCTACTGCAGTATTTTTAACATTCTGTCAAATTCACAGCACAAATAAACATGTTTCCCAGGTATTAATGCGTTCCTCTCTAAACAAACAGTATCACTGAAAGGAAAGATTTTTTTGAAATGGTGTAAATACAATGGGGTCTGCAGTAGCCGCGCGGTCTCAGGAGTGGGCCTTCTTCCGCTTGGTCGCTGGGACCGTGGGTTCGAATCCCACTCAAGCCATGGATGTTTGTTCTGCTGCCCTGTGTACAGGTAGAGGCCTTGCGACGGGCCGATCCCTCGTCCAAGGAGTCCTACCGAATGTCTATAGATATAGCCAACGAAAATTTGGGACCCGCAGTGCTCAGGCACTTGAAGAACGGGTCGTTCCCAGTATCCAGTAAATATAATGCATTTTTGTCAATTAGAAAGCCTAGAACAAGGACAAAGATATAAAAACGTAGACAATTTTTTAACACGGGTGATGGTGGTAACTTCATAATTGAAAAGTTATTCCAGATTCATGGAAAGGCACCATTAATTGGCACCTTAATATAATAAAACATGAAATATTTTCGGTCTGTTCCGGTATGTTAGAGTAGTTAATATTGACCTATCCGTCGATTACATTACGATGGGAGTTGGCAATTTCTGCAATTAAAACTCCTCGTCAAGGAATGAAATGATAGTGTGACAGCAGTTTTTGTACCTTGAAAGCCCCTAATGAAACTTAAGTAAAAATAAAGACCAGAAAATTACGCAAAGGAGGGGAAATAAAAAGAATGGGTCACACATCACTACCATAAAACTACTGTAAACACTGGGGCAACAATTTAACGCTACCCGACCGAAGTGGAGTCATGTTTATAAGGTGCATTACCCACGCTATTTAAATGACGCGCTGTAGTGAATATGAACAACGGGGTCGTTATAATAGCATACTGCAATATGTGCCACATATTTTAAAGTGGGGGGTGGAAGTAATTACAACGTTGATTCGCTTTTAGGAGCGCAAGGTCGCTGGTTTCAGATAGTTGGGTGTCATCAGGAAAGAAGAAGACCCCTAAAGCAATGGTTTCTGAGTATGTCCTACTATAGCGCGAGCAACAGTAGATCTACATTTTATGTCGTGAGAAAACTGCTTTAACACAGTTCATAAACATTTCTGCCGGTTTATACTAAACTCCTTTCTACATCGATCATTTTTTTCAGTGTTATTCTCCACTCCGAATACATTATTCACTCTTTTGACAGAAGCAGGCAGAAGTCAAAACCAAAATGCCAGTTAGACCACTTTCTCGAAACATGACAAATACGTCATTACCGTCTGTCTGAGTCTCGTGAAAGAAATTGTGTTTTGTTGTGGTTTTCAGGTTTCAAACAAGAAGTGAAATCAGAAATGAAAATAGGGCATTGGTATAAAGTGACAGAAACATGTTGTTTCGTATTAATTAATATAAGACTTCTAATTTTATACAGGCCCTGCATTAGCAAATGAATCACTTTATGAAGAATTGTAAGTGCTTTCTTGTGTAATGAATTTTGTCTACGCCGAAGCGTAGAGGCCGAGTCTGTTTAATTAAAGGCCTTTCATCATTATTATCATGACAGAGACAGTAAGCACCCCCGAAACGTCGTTCAATTTCTACGAGATTACACAGCGCAACAACCTGCAAGACAGTTATCTACAAACGATTTTGTTGAATGATTATTAAAAATTTCAGAAACAGCGGAACATACTCTATTTTCGTGTTGGAGAGGTAATCGGCTCGAATTCCAGCCAGCGCCCACTGTATCCAATGAAACAAAGAAAACAAGTATAGTGCAGGACTGTAATCTTGAGACTTGCAAGGAATGCAGGAAGTCCGTAGGGTTAAAGGCAGACGCTACCTTTCCTCCTTCACCCCACTTCCTCACCCCGTAAGTCACAAGATTACAATCGTGGACTGTACTTTCGTTTTCAGGCTTTGATTCATTACTGACAATGACAGTAACACTCAGCTAACATTTTATCACCAAGAACATATGGAAACGTCCTACATTAATATAGACCTTCAACGCAACAAATAAGATGTCAGTGTCATCACAAACTTGCACAAGAAATCCGCAATGTTGTGTCAACTATCATGAGATTGAATTATTTACTTTCAAATGCCAACAAGATTGCAGGCAATCGCCCGCTTCTGAAGGTATGTATGTCAACACGCAGAGACAACATTTTCCACGGTACAAAAGCCTTAGATTAAATTAAAAGAAAAACAAACCGCATTACTAATGGTTTCGCTGTAATTAACAAACAAGTCTCGGCCCAATTGTGGCGAAGAGGGAGACATGCCGAAGTTGTATTTCCACTACTGCAGTGTCATCCCACCACAGACTGTTCAAATACAGAACATTGAAGATTACCCGACCGTAAATTATTCCAGAGCTTAGTTATATCCCAAGGATAACTGTGCACTGTGGTACATTTAGAGATTTCATCATGGTAACTACCAACAGAGCTTTATTAATAACGCATTAAAATCGCCTTGCTGCCTTTCAAAAGCACTAATATAAAATGAATGGGTCTCGCAGTCCGAAAACCGACCATCAGGGAAGAAGTAGAAACGAGCGGAATAAACGAGGATTATCTGACTAAGTAATAAGCAAACCGAGTGACTGCTTATGGATTATGACAAATTACAATTACATATAATTTGGTGGCATAAACAGTCACCTCCGGAATACAAATTTAGTTGTCTTTATAGCATTTCTTAGATTTTTTGTTCTATTCCTCGGGATTTGTAAGTCTATTCATAATCTTTTCACACTAAAAGTCTCTATAAGCTATAAGCCGATCAGCAAACGTATGGAGCGTAAAACTTAAAACACAAATCACACACACGAGGTCTAAGGTCATACGGTGGTGATGATTTCGATTGTCATCTTCTGTACTGTGATATGCTGTGATTTTGTAATTGGTTTCCACCTCTTCGGAGGAATTCTGATAAACGTACACAAAACCACAACGTCACAACCCAGGAGACCACAGTCGATAGATCTCAAAGCTCAACATTCGTACACGGACATCAAAATACCGTAGTCTGTCTCTATTAGTAAAGTAAGGAGACTATGAATATGTATGAATTAACTTCAGTTAAAATTGTTAATATGTCAATAATAAAATGCACTGGAAATTATCCTATCTGAATTAAACTGTGATAAATTCTATCAAACAGAAGGTGAACTCACTGACGTCTTATGGAAAACTGAGGTGCAACATATCATTTAAGATGCATTTCTTGCACTCACACCTGGATTTCTTCCCGTCAAACTGTCGTGCCCTCAGCGACGAACATGGTGAGCGCTTCCATCAAGACTTCTCAGCAATGGAGCAAAGATACAAAAGCAAATGGAGTGCCGCCATGTTAGCCGATTATTGTTGGATAGTGAAAACGGATACTCCAGTAGCTAAATACAAGCGAAAGTAGAAATGGCCCCGTGTTTGACAAAGGTATCTTCGTAGCTATATCTTACTGTCATATAACTAAAAATTACATTGTATAAATAAAACAAACTAGTTATTTTTCGAAAATAAGAGCCATCCTGCCAATTTAAGCACTATCTTCGTGTTTAGCATCCCAAAATCTATAAACATGAACCTACTTTCATGCCCATAACAAAATAATTACCCAAAATTTGTTGCAGAGTGTTACAGTTGTCTCAGGAATTTGTAGGTTTTGCTGGTGTCTACCACGAATAATGCGTGCACTGCCCTAGGCGTGAATCTGGCCTTCAGCGGTGAATAGCCGGTGACCGCCTTGGCCACGATACGGCCTAGTTTCCACAAGCTTAGGGGTCATCGGTTGATATACGACTTCGCAGATGTCATCAGTCTTTCAGGAGTGACAGTCAATAAAAATAATGTAACAGAAGAAAGAGAGAAATGTGGTGTCACTTTTTTCTTTCACTAACTCCAGAAAGAAGAAGAATTTCAAGTTCGAGAGTCGAATAATAAATACTACACTAGACATATATCATCCCCCTCTCACCAGACACGTGCGTAACTTCAATTCAATTGTAGAACTCTGCATGTGACCAAGCGGGGAAAGGAGACTAAATTTTCTCTACTTTTTATAGCTCTTGAGGGAATGGTTTGCATTTTTACATAGTACTTTTCCACTCCACCCTACAAGAATGTATCCTGTCTCGTAATTCTACGCCAATGACGAAGTAAATGATTTCTAAACGTACATCGACCGAGATGCAAAAATTACTCCAGTTGTATTTTGAATAACATTATACCTTATGGTTGCCGCCTTCGCAGTCTAAAGACGCCCTGTAGGATGTTAGAACCCTTTTTAAATTATTCTTAACAATTAAATACAAATTTCAAAAAAAACACCAGTGTTCACACAACATTAGCTTTCACGGGAGTGGAATTTATTTCTACAATTCTAGAATTGTTGGTTAAAACAGCCCTGCTTTGTATTTCAGAGGTTTCGGGTTCAAATCCCGGCCCATATACTGAGTATTTCTAGGTTTTCAATGTTAATCACTGTCACTTAACCTCTCCAATTTATTAATCATTCTTTCATTCGATGTTACATAATATGAGCTACTAACAGCGTCTTTAAGCAAACCATAAATAGTTAAATGGCAACAGAAAATTGCTTCCATGATTTCCTTATAACCAAGGTTTGGTTGAGTGATTGACATTATTGCATAACAGTTTGAAGATCACTCTTTTTGATTGAGCATTTCATGTCCTTTCTCAGTCACGCCAGGCAAACGCTGCGATAATACCGTTTACTTCCCAGTTCATCATTCCCAGTAACCTTTCAAATCGATTCATTTGGTGTTTATTTAAAAAGACAGTCGCTCAATTTTAATTTTGGTCTAAATCACTGCAACAAAATCCCTGCTCTGGATGAAGCTCAGATTGAACTCTGCTTTATTATAAACAAAAAACAGCTTGTCGTACACTGAACAGGTACATTGCTTAAGACATGGATCTCACGTATAAAACTAATTTTAAACTTGTTTCGGCAACCAAGTCAAAAAATTCACAACTCTATGAGGTGTTCATATATTTAATTAGCTTGTATGCAAAGCTACTCAAGGCCTACAGGCCTATATTCAGTCGTAATCGACTGTCCTGACAATAAAAAAGATAATGAACACCAACTCCAAATGAAGAGTCTAAACTATCTACATCAGCAGCCTTTATCAGTACTCCCAACATCTTTTAATAAAAAGTTAAAATTACCTTTATTTATATTTCTCATAGTGTTCTCCTTCACCCCCCACAAACATTCTCCTTTCCTTTTTGACACATTTTATATATGCGCTTTTAATACAACATGAACGCCCTGACTCCACATACAGAAATAACTCCTTGCATCTCTGAGTGTCACTACCGAATGGCTAATAAATACAGACTTTGTCTGCTGACAGATTTCGCCTATGGGACTGTGAGTTCGCTGACAAATGCAAAAACACTTCTTTCAATCGTCGACCAAAATCTGTGTAACTCAAGCCAACTCCTCTTTAAGCCGCTTCACGGAACACGTAACAATTGGTCGATCTTAAACCTCTGGATGACAGAGTAATTATTAATAACTACACATGTCCTTTGCCTGCTACTCTGTACGTGTCTGAGTTTCATATTTCTGCTGTTTCATTCCCGTGTTCGATGATTGAGAGGCTTGTAAAACGTCAGGCAGTCTGCTCCAAGGCCAACAGAGTTATGCTTTGCTGTAATACGTGTGCGGCCAGCAACAAACAAGCTTTCTTCCTGCCCGCCCGTCCTAATAGAACGTGAGAAACAGTTCCCACGCTGAACATCCTTCTCTACACAAAAGAGTCTTCCTTCATTTTTCTTTCGCTGACCATGTAACTTTTTGACTATAAAATATGTAACGTGATCATGACGATTTTAAGTTTGCAAATCTGCACTTTGAAAGATTTATCTCAAGTGTCTTCGTTTCTTCTATCTCCTATTCAACGATACAAATACAACAATTTCGTCGGAAAACCAAAGCGGAAGAGACCACCTTGGAGATCTAGGCATAGATGGGATGATAATATGAAAATTAATCAAATAACTAAGGTGTGATCTGATGTCACGGCGGTAAAAACGACGATGATGGTCTTTGTATTGCATGGACCTTACGTAGATACCAACGATGGGAGAAATATGCTTCTGCGAAACGCTGGTGGCGTTACAAGCCTCAAGACCAACATCACACTAACCGTATCATATCATAATTCGAAAAACACTAGGTAAAGAGGCATAAGTCCAAAGGTACAACGGATATATTATAGCTACTCTGCAGCCGGTGTTTCATGTTATTTTATTATTTATTTAGTGTACTGTCTGACGACAGGTCCATATGAACAGGATCCTTCCATCCTTTTCTCGGACTGGGACCTGTTCATATACGTTCTTGGCAGATAATCCAGAAGTGGTTTGCCATTGCCTTCTTCTGTGTGTGAATGGAGTAATTGTTGGGATGCCACGGAGAAACCGGGGAAGCCCCCGGAGGAAACCTCCGTGTTGCCTAAACCACGGCCTTGCCCAACACAAGTTATAAATTCGGGCACCGCTGGGAATCGAACCCGAGACCCCACGATTACAATTCCAGCGGTCTAACCGCTAGACCACCGTGGCTACTATGTTTCATGTTACTTGTAATTTAGTAAAACTGTCACTTCAGCCTTGAATTCGTGTGTAAATTTTCTTGTAAAACAGAAATCTTCAAACTCACCGATGTGAAAACCAAAATATCTTACATAGTAAAAGAAAGTTTTACATCCCATGACCTTTGTGTTGTGAATATCAAGTCTTCAGGAACGGCACTGTTTCTTCAGAGTGGCAGAGAATAACATTGCTCTTTTCAGCTCTGAGTAAGAGTCACGTGAGAACCTCAGATCATCTTGAATATTTAATGTTTCTGCACGCATAATTTTATTCTGCAGATACTATGCTTCCTGTAACTTATATGGAAAGGAAAATTGCTCATAAATGGAAAAGAAGAAAGGCCGACCGTGAATCAAATGCACGCAGAATAATTTATTGTAGCATACTACTGCAGAAGGATAAGGAGAAACCGAAATGAAAGTGTGCCCAGCAACAGTGTAGTGTACTCGTCCAGTGGATCATAAACTCTTGTCAGTAATATCCCTTATCTACAAGCAAGTATCTGTGTTAAACAGAATCCTTCTCTCGAAATTAATTTATAAACAGATTTACTCTATATAACTATTCCATCTAACGAGGCACAGGGGAAATACACATTGTGGTGTACAGTCCAGCAGACAAGTTATTAGTCTAATAATTCTATATCAAATCTAAAACTTCTTGACGATGGTGAAGAGTCAATTGAATAAAAATTTTCTTGGATATTATCCATCGTCTAGTAAATATAAAACGTAAAACGACGTTTCGGAGATGGAACTCTATCTCCGTCTTCAGGTTCCTACACAGTTGGGCCCACTAGATACAGCTAATCCCTATCTCCGAAACGTCGTTTTACGTTTTATATTTACTATACGATGGATAATATCCAAGAAAATTTTTATTCAATTGACTAATAATTCTAACTCTTGGCACGTGCTGGACATCCCTTGATATTCGTCACTTTTTTCAAGCGCTCCAACGCTAAATCCCAGACCGTCCTCAAGGCTCACAAATAAGGTCACTACTGACTACATGTGGAAGACGATAATGATAACGGACTTTGAAATCTCGTAGAATGTCTGACCTCGACTCTGCTAATGAGTTTTTGATACGTTTTTTAATAAGGCATTAATTAAAAGGTAACCACGCAACAGCCATAAGACGAATACAGAATTATATAAAGCGAAACCGAAAGTTACACAGTCAACGGCCATGTCTTGCTGTTCGCCAGTACACTGACCACGTGCACAGTTTCATACCCATCCTGTACTTGGACTCTTGACAGAGAGCGTAGAAGAATCTGATATGGGTTAATCAAAGGAAAGTAATTCTGACTGGTAATGGTTAGTTACTTTTATTGTTGTTATTGTGTTAATGTTAATGGGACTATTATCTATGCAAGCTCTGTTGTCATATAGAAGTATTTGCTTGGTTAACCTTATAAAAGCAAAAAAAAATAGGAAGAGAGAAATAATGAATTAAAAGGACTAAACGGAAATAAAATTAAATTAAATGAAGAGGTGAAGAATACAACGGGAAATACAGGAAGAAAGAAAGGAAAAATTCTCACATTTTTAACTTAAACATTATATGAGATATGGAGATCTCAAGGCAGTGAATATGTCGACATTAAAGATGGCTGTTTTCTGGGTTATTAGCGCCGTGTAATCTGATATAAGTTTACAGACGTTTCAGAGATGACTGCTGCTTCACCATCAAGGCGATTGGCTGAAAAATATTCTCTCGAATTCCTTCTTTAAATTGAGCTGCTGCTACTAACTATCTCATCCGAAAAAAATTAATATTTTATATCTCATTTATTCGTGTCCTCCATTGTAAATACTATGACTTATAATTACGCAAATCACCATTTATATCGTC